>NC_140955.1:22646124-22833624 GCF_014529385.1 Adiantum capillus-veneris
CAAAGATGGAGGACTTATCCATATGCCGAAATAGAAAAACAGAGGTTGGAAATGTATCAAAAGATGATTGAAACAGCCCAATCCTTGATAGAAACCCCGCTTGGTAAACCTGCAAGTTGACATGAAGTACCAGCTCCAACCCCTATCAAACCAACTTTAGAGAAACAAGTAGACACGAAGGAGAGACTCATGAATGCCTCTCAGTCTAGGAGAGAACCTATCATAGTGCCAAATACATTAGATGAGACAAGTGATGGGTTCCAGCTTAAAACATTGGTAGAAATGGGTAAGGATTGTAACGGTCTAGATGACCTGTGGAAGCAAATCCGTGATGCCAACGAAGCTAACCGAGTGAGCTACCAAATGAATAGCACGAGAAAAGAGAAAAATGAGATCTTACCTCCTATTGAAGAATTTGAGGCAAGATCACAAATGAACTTTGATATGCATTCACAAGGGGAAGACCAGGGATCAATTAGTTCGGCCACAGCCAACCAGACTCGCTAAAAACTCTTCCCTCTTACCTAGGGGAGTATGAAGCCAAGTCTGAGGTGAGAGCAATCCCATCTCAAAGACTTTCTTCTAACAAAGTGATGGATTCACAAGGGTTGATTGAGCTATTGTCCACCCCTGTGGCATGCACAATCACATTAGCCGAACTCCTGAGGTTACAACCAAACATGTGGACCACAATAGGCAAATGATTAGAAAAATTTGGAGTGAAAGACCCCACCTCAAAGCTTCAAGAAGGGATCAGAGAATTGGACAAGCCTTGACTAAACACTAGGCCAGTACCTTTAAACAAGGTTGGAGAATATTACGAGGGAGAAGATGGAAATACCACACTACTAGTAGAATTCCAAGGAGTAGTTTCCAAAGCTATTCTTGACAGTGGATAAGGAGTCTCTCTCGCCACCAAGGAAATCTGAAAAAAATGGGGAAAACTGGCTTTGAGAGCTACCAGAATGAAATTGCAACTGGCAGAAGGGTTCATGGAAAAGCCTCTAGGGCTTTTAGAAAAAGTAATTGTCACCTCGTGTGGAATCGAGTATGAGCATACATTTGCAATAGTCGATTTCGAAAGAAAGAACCATTCATGAGACAATTAAAGATGGTCTAGGATTGGGGTTACGACCACATACACCTCAGACATGGCGAGACAACAACCAAAATACATCTAAAGACCATAGTTACAAAGATGTGAACCAGAAACCAACGGAAGAGTTTGATTTAGCTACATTGGCGGGTCCGAACTCCCAGCATGGTTAGGGTAAAAAAAAGATCTATGGATGTGCGGAGCTTCACATTGTGGAAGCTTAAAAAGAGAGGAATGCGTCTTAGAAAGAGCTATTGAGGACAAGGATTATATTCCGGAACCTTTTTCCGAAGATGCCTTAGAACCTCTGGAAAGGGAACACATACTGGAAACATTGGATGTCTATACCATTACAGATAGCCCAACGATAAAATTTTGTGATAAGGATGGCTATGATGTGCGACCCTATTACATGGTAAGTCTTATACCAACAAAAGATGAGATTATGGAACCACCAGAATAAGAAGAGTTTTATAACTCCTCTAAGCATCTAGAGATAAATAACGATGCAGATAATGAGTGTTCAGACAACTCAAGCGAGCGTGGGGAGAAAACAGCAAATATCAAGTTTTATGATTTTGCCAATCAGCACCCTAGACGCCAAGAACGCTATAGGAGAAAACAAGTAGAAAACAAAATGAGAGAGAACCTGATGCCCAGGATAAAAGATAAAACTCACTATCTAATGCTTGTCAAAGCAGAGGATTGTGTAAAAGACCAAATATCAAGGAGATTCTCAAAAGTTCGAAGGGAAGGAACGCAAGAGGAAATAAAACAAGTACGGAAAGCTAAAAAAAAAACAAAATTAAAAACATCTCAACAATCAAAACAAGAAAAAATCTCAACAATCAAAACAAGAAAAAACAGAAGACCCAGAGTGGACCAAAATGGAGCATAAAAAGAAATACCAAGAACTAAAAGGGGCGTTACGAGAGGTATGGACTACTGAGGGAGAACGTGGTGGTAAGGAGGAGTCAGAAAAAGGCCACTAAAAAACTTTCACAATCCAGGACAGAAAAATCATAATGACACCACCAGTTAGGGAAAGAATAAACCAAGAATCTTATGATGGGCCGGAAAATGCAAAACGGATAGACCTCGCTGAACCAGGTGAAAAGCCTTAGCCGGTCTATATTGCAACTGATTTAGAGCATGAAGAAGAAGAATAGCTAACACAAATTCTCAAGAAGTATAAAGATGTGTTTGCATGGTCCTACAAAGACCTCAAAGGAGTTGATCCATCCATATGCCAACATACAATACCGTTGAAATCAGATGCCAAACCTAGCAAACAACATCCTTACACATATAATGACACATTTACTAAACGAATCAAAGAGGAAATTGACAAGCTGATGGATGCCGAATTCATCTATGAAATCGAACATACAGATTGGGTGTCACCCATTGTGGTTGTCCCCAATAAGAATGGAAAGCTGCGTGTGTGTCTGAACCTCAAAAAAGTAAATGCAGCCACCATAAGGGATAATTATCCCTTGCCGATCACAGAACATGTACTTGAGAGGGTGGCTGGGAAACGGGCTTATTCCTTTCTAGATGGGTTTTCAGGGTATAACCAACTGGCAATTGCAGTAGAGGATCAACACAAAACAACATTTTCCACAGAATGGGGAATATATGCGTATAGAGTTGTGCCTTTTGGCTTGACCAATGCCCCAACTACGTTTCAAAGGTTAATGACTCATGCGTTCAAAGAATACTTGAGAATATTCTTAGAAATATATATGGATGATCACTGTGTCCACTCTCTTTTACGAGAAGAACATATTGACCATTTACAAAAGGTATTTGAAAATGCAGAACATATCGAATATGTCTTAACCCGAAAAAGTGCATTTTTATGGTAAGGCAAGGTCGTATCTTAGGACATATTGTCTCAAGAAATGGCATAACCACTGACCTAGAAAAAATCAGAGTCATAGTGCCCATGCCTACTAATGCCAAACAAGCAAGTACAATCCTTCACGGGGCACTGCGGATATTGCACAACCTCTATACCGCTTATTGGTCAGTTTTGACTGGACTGAGGAGTGTGAAACTTCATTCCAAAAGCTTAAGGAAAACCTTGTATCAGCACCTGTACTTAAAGCACCAGATTGGGAAAAGATATTCCATGTTCACAGTGACGCATCTGCATATGCAATTGGGAGTATTCTGGCTCAACTTGGAGACGGAACAATGGATTTCCCAATTTGTTATGCGAGCCGACAGTTAAATAGTGCAGAAAGAAGTACACAACCACTGAAAGAGAGGGGTTAGGAATGATTTATGCTGTAAAGAAATTTTGGCATTATTTGCTCACAAACAAATTTGTGTTCTTCACAGATCATCAAGCTCTTTTGTATCTGGTAAATAAACCATGCAATACTGGGAGAATTGTATGCTGGTTTATTATATTCCTAGAATTTGACTTCACAGTGGTAGTCAAAAAGGGTAGAACTCATCTACGAGCAGCTCATCTTTCAAGGCTGCAAAACGGGGAAGCTCCTGAAGGAGTAGATGATGACATACCTGATGCTTATCTTTTCAATATTGAAATGATACCCAAATGGTCTCAAGAAATTGTTAGCATTCTTTCCTTTGGAGGTAGATTTGATAGCAAGGAAGACAGATCCAAACAACAAACAATTCGACAAACAAAAAACTTCCAGTTGATTGCAAGACGACTGTATCATCTAGGCTCAGACCAAATTCTACAATTATGTATAAATCCCGAGGAATTCGAGTGTTATCTTGAAGAATCACACGTCCAAGATTGTGCATTTCATTGTTCAACAATGAAAACACACCAACGATTGAAACAATTAGGGGTTTTTTGGCCAACTATGTATGCTGACATACATGCTTATGTTAACAATTGTACTATATGTAGTGCCAAATGACCAGTGGATCACGTGACATTGTTTCAGGTAAAAATTGCACCTGCATGGAGTCAATATATCATTGATTTCTTAACCACAAGGACATTTTCTGAAAACATAACAAAAGCATGGAAAAGGGCTATAGAGATGGAGGCTCGCGACTTTAATTTAATTGGGAATCAACTCTATAAGCGAGGAAAGGACAATCAACTTAGAATCTGTGCAAGTGAAAGTGAATACCTGCTGATTCTAGAACACGCATATGGAACCATAAGTGGAGGCCATTTTTTAGGCGCGATAAGACGGCAAAAATTGTCTTAACCGCAGGAATATGGTTGCCTACATTGCATATGGATGCTGAGGAGTTTGTAAAGTGTTGTGACGCATGTCAGCACACCAAGGTGCCGATAAAGAGAGATGAGATGCCACTATGGCCAATGATGGGAGCAAGGGCATTTGCAAAATGGGGCATTGATTTTGTGGGGCCTATTTCACCCCCTGCATATCGCACCCATACCCAGTATATCATTGTGGCTACAGACTATCTCACAAAATGGGCGGAAGCCAAGGCAACACAAAAAGCAGACGCACGAACTACTGCACAATTTCTGTATGAGAATGTCTTTGTATGATACGGATTACCAATAGAAATTGTCAGTGATCGAGGATCACATTTTCTTAATGAAGTCATTGTCATCCATAGGCAAATGGACAAGCTGAGGCCACAAATAAAACACTGTGCACTATGGGCATACAGGGTAGCTTACAAAACATCAATAGGAACAACACTGTACAACATGGTGTTTGGTCTAAACGCTATATTACCCATAGAGTTTTTAGTTCCGACTCTACAAGTAGCGAAACACTTAGAATGGACAGGACATGAGCTCTCTTCAAGAGTAGATGATCTTGAAAAGCTAGAGGTACTTCGAATGAGAGATGTAGCTTCGATCTATGCTCAAAAGAGAAGACAAAAAGAGTTTTTGGACAAGCATGTGCGCACAAAAGATTTTAAAACAGGTGATTATGTACTTGTTTATACCTTGAAGCAACATGCCAAGAAACTTAAAAAGTGAGGGATGGGACCCTTTGTGATTAGTGACTTATCACAAAGTGGAGCTATCAAACTTGCTACATTAGCAGGAGAAGAAATGCCAAATTGGATTAGTGGGTGTCGATTAAAAAAGTATCATTTTTCACTAACACATGATATGCTTCAACAAATCCATCAAGAAAAACAACGAATGAAAGAGAAACAGAGGGTATGAGAAGAGGCCCAAGCAGAAGCAAAAGAACGCATTGCAAAAAGACGGCTTCTATGACAACAACAACAATGTGGATCACCATTGCGAATAAATGCTATTCGACTAACGAATTTTGATGAAGACACAGTGGAGCCAATAATTGCAGTCAAAGTGGGTAGCAATCAAGTTGAATCGACGTCATTGCTTGATTTTGGAGCTCAAGCAAATGTAATCTCTTACAGATTATACAAACAGCTCAAGCCCAAAGGCCAACTACATTCTACTCTACAAGTGCTGAAAAGTAGTACATCACATTCGCTAAAAACATTGGGCTGGATTATATTGCATGTACAAGTACATCAATATATTTACCCACAAAAGTTTTATGTGGTTGAGGATGACAGCACACAACACCCCATGTTGTTGGGACAACCTTAGCAAAAAGAGTATAATGTGCAGATAGATTGGAATGCGGATGCAGTCAAAATTCAGCATGCACAAGAACAACAGGTGGTAGCCTTTTCTCAGCAACACTGGAAGAATCAGATGGCAGCAATGGAATCACTGGATAAAGAACCAAAAAGATGGGTGCCACTAAAGAACAACACGATACCCATGGCGACCAACAAGGGAACTGCCACCCATATTCACTACAAGCATAAAACAACACAGACCGCAGTGCAAATATCAAGTAGCAACACACGAAAAACTAGTATGGGTGCGGAAGGATAGAGGTGACATGGCAGACCTACCACAATACAACAGAAGAAGTCAACAGAAGCACACAGTTCAACCAAAAACCAAGGGAACAAGAAAGATATAGATCCCAAAGAGAATGCTCCGTAACAACTTAAATGTGACTCGCATTTGGATCCCGAAACCAAAGCAATAGGAACTCCCTTCAGTACAAGCAACATCGGCATGCAGACACATACTACATATGAAACCGGCAAACCGATCAATGTGGGTGCCAATCAGTAGCACAACATTGACAATCGTGGACGTAGCAATAAACCTCAAAAACCTCCAAAACAAATCTACAAATGGAAAGCAAAAGAGACAAAGACTATGGCCAATTCAGCCACGACAATTCTCTCCAAGGAGACGACCATGGCCATTTCGATAGTAGTGGCAAACCAAGCGACTTTTGCAAGAAAGATGATCAAACAGCGAGCTGTAGAGTTACAACTTTTAGTTGAAAATAAAATCCGCTAACCAAATCAACAACAAATAGGAAACCTCGACTGCAAATGCCAATAAGCATCTTGCTTATATCCTCCTCCTGCACAGCATTGATTTTTCCATGCATTGACCGAGTATGCATCATATAGGGCCACATTACACGGCCGAGCATTAGCACAATTTTTAACTCATGCACGGCACATACACCGAGGTGATACCTTGTTGTCCATCGAGAGGACTCCGGCTAGGAGGGGGGGAGGCATAAATGCGGACCCAATGGTAAAAAGAGCAAAAAAAGGGGCATGTTTTCGACTATTTTAGAGGGTTGTCGTTTGATTGCGAAATTTTTTGGACTAACCCAAGTAAATATGCCCTTATACAGCATGACTCTACAAGTATATGGGGCCAAACGTCAAATCAAGCCCCTAGGTGTCTGTATATAGGTAAAAATAGCCATTTTTCGGGCAAAATCTCGGTAAAACGGAGAATTATGGCCATAAAAATTGCATGTTAGTATATATATAGTGTTTTATGGTGATGTTTTTGAGCTATTATGATTTTTGGGGATTTTCTAGGTTTAATTTGCTATTTTCTTTTAATTTTACTAATTATCGGTAGAAAAACTTCAAAAATACAAAAAGCAGGTGAAATATGGTCGTAATGAAAAAGAAAAAATATGGGGATAATCAATGACTAGAGGACAACCTATGGTACAATGGGGGTGCAATTATGTGAATGGAGCGGAAAGCATGTTTTCTCCAGATTTTGACCGAAACGTCAAATTTCTTGGAAACTGGGCAAATGGAGTCCAAATCAAGAATTTTTCAAGCCTAAGTTGCATCTGGCAAGAAGTTGGGAGCACATGTCAAATTTCATGGAAAGTGGTTCGGGGACCCCCATTATAAGATTTTTTCACTTCATTTAAAGCTCATTTCTACTATTGCCTTCTTAAGAGAGAGCTCTTGCCACCTAGAGAAAACCGGACTTTCAGTGGCTTCTACGATGCGCACGACCACCCGATAGGCTCCAGACTTAAGAGGTAGGCTCACCACCTTGAGCTTTTTGCGTATGTTTGATGTTTTGTCGTGAAAACTAGCATAGGATTTCTCACGAGAAGAGGGCAGTAGAGACCTACAGGTAGAAGTGGCCGCCTAACGGCTAACCCAAAAGCAATGAGGCTTCATCGGTGGTTTACCCTAGCATAGGAGACCACTCTTGGATGCCCAAAGGCGGCGGAAAACCATTGGGAAAAACCCTAACTTCTAGAGCCCCGCAAGAGGCCACCAAATGGTAAATCTGTGGAAAGGCACCCAAATGCTACCAAAACTCATGGGTAGGAGCATCTTGACATGCTCGACAAGTCTATATAACCCACATGGCCATAAGGCAGCCGGAAGCGGCACTAAGCTTCAGAAACGGCATCAAACACACAAAGCGTCAACTAGCCCTCACCGCCAAACTGCATGTCCGTTTTCCACCAAACTTCACGAGCGGCTTTCCTAGACCATCAACAACCAAGTCCTATGGTGGTAGACGACCACAAGTCATCGACGACATGTAAACGCAACCACGGGTGCTTCCAGAGCGACAAATTGCCAAATGGAGCTTCGGTGAAGCCAAAGTCAACAAAAACGATATGGCAAGGATCCCCAAGGGACCGTGAAGCTATGGAGACTAACATCAAGAAATTTCATCGCCAAGAAGCACTCCAAGAGTCAGAAAATGGCTCAGAGGCTCTGAAAGCCACATAGGGAGTTTCTATCTATCTATTTGACCTTTTTGTTGAAATAGGGCTTAAAAGGGACTAAGCGGGGCTCAGGGCAGGCACTAGTAGCACTTCTCACATAAATTTCATCAGGAGACATCCTACGCGTAGGATGTCTCAAGGCCATATGTGGGATCCAAACTCAACCTCTCATATCACACACAGTTTCTGAATAGCTTGTACATGCTAGCTACCAAGTTTCATCACATTTGGACAAAAGTTGCCCTCATGTGCATCAAAAAATGCAAAGTCAGAGCATAGAGGCAATAATGGGCCGTAGACCTACCAAAACTAGTCCAAATCACATGAAACTTGCATAATACACTCATGAGCAAATTGCCGAGCTAACTGTGGGGTTAGATGTGAAAATTGACATCCTACGTGTAGGATGTCTATTTCACCAATTTGACCTCCAGCTGGTATTTCTTAATTTCAGATCTCTTTATAACACCTTCATGGGATCATATATTAAGTTTCAAGCCATTCCCATCACATTTGGCCCCCAGCACCTCCAAGATGCACTTTTTGAGACTAAAAACACTACACATGCTCTTAACAACACCAATGCTTATCCAAATCAAAATCTAAGAGCAGGGCCATGTTCCACATGGTAAGGGCTACCCACAGAACCAACTTCAAGGTATTCTGATAAAATAGACATCCTATGGGTAGGATGTCTCGAGTGTGATTTTGACCTTCTGTGCAAGAACTGACTTCATGGGAACCATTAACATGGTATAAGAAGCCTGTATATCAACTTTCAACCCATTTGAATATCATTTGCCATCTGTTGAGGACATCCTACCCAATTTGTGAGCCAAAATCCTGAATCTGCCCAGAATTGGACTTTTTGATGCCCAAACCCAATTCCAATTACATAGCCATGTTGCACAGGTCAAGGGCCACCAGCCTACCAAGTTTCACCAAAAACAGACAAGTTAGACATCCTACACGTAGGATGTCTAAATGATAATTTTTTAGCCAGAAGCTATTGTGGAAAAATACAGAGTTTCCCTAGTTCCTTTTAAGTTTTATTTTCAATTTTCAAGTCATTTGGGTAGGTAGAACTCAGTTTATCAGCTAATATGGAAAAAATGCTAACTTCGGACTACTGAGTGCAACAGGATCCATGGCAACCGCAAAATCACCTGCAAAGAAGAAGAGGATGACTATAAAAGACTACTTGGAAGAAGTGGAGCCATTTGTGATCCCAGAAGGAACCCTGAAGCCCACCAACACATGGATTCAAGATGATCTGCTCGAGTCCAATGATTTGAGAATCTACCAAGGAGTATTCAAAGATCATGAAGGAAATGCAGCAGAGCTACCCATGATACCACGAGAGCTCAATGAATTTGTCAGGAGCAAGATGGGGGATTACGTGGAGAAGCTGGATCTACAAAACTACTTTGAAGCTTTGCCCGCGGGGATTGACATCAAAAGAGTGTGGGAATTTGTAACCACAATCAAAGAAGATGGAGGTCATCACAAAGAGGGTGGTGGCAGCCGCACTTGACATCTCAAATAAAGGGTACAATGTGACAAAGAGGCAAGATGAAGTCAAGGTCTACTCGGAAAAGAAGAATAACTACACCTTTGAAGACATTGCAAACCCGAAGGTGGCTATCATGAGCCAACTCTACAATCAATACTTCCACATGTGTACAAAGCGGCCACAGAAGTACAGGATGCCACCTGGAGCCATTGCTACTACCTTCACCTAGGAATGCAGAAGGGCAAACCAAAAAAGAAAAATTATGCAGCTTACATCCACGACAATCTGGTGAAGATGGGGAACATAAATCCCACCTATATTGTACCTAGTGACCTGATAACAAAAGTTGTCTATGGAGCATTGTATGCCAAGGGAAATTGGCCTGAACCTCCCTCACAAAATGATTGGCTAAAGCTAAAGGAAGACAAGGAAGAAGAACCACCCAAGGCACCTAGGGTAGCCACAAGGATGAAGTGCCGGCTAGAGACCATGCTAGAAGAGCCGCCAGAGTCAAAGAAAGGAAAGAAAGAAAGTCTACAAGTGCCGATCAAAGAAACCAAGTCACAAAAAGCGGCACGGCTAGAAAGACTAATGGAAAGCTTCAAAGCCGAGAGGGCACTGAAAGGAGATCTAAGCTAGTTGTGGAATCCATCCCTTGAAGCCATGTTGGGATCATCTCGAAGGGTTCACCGGGATAGGTTCAAAGACTATATCAAAAACTTTGAGATCTTAGATGCTACGGCGGAAAATATCCCGAATGTCCCTTTTACAGAAGAAGAAGTGGATGAAGTGAGATGGCAGTTGCTAGAAGAGCAGGAAGGCCAAGAAAGAGAGAGAAAAGCCAAGGCGGACAGAGATTTCAAGAAGAAGCCACCAACTCCACCGTGAAGCCGGGAATCCAGCCCACCCCCATCACCACCTCCTCTTAGCCCTCCACAAACCCAACAAAAGGACGAGCTGAATAGAACTGATGAAGAAAAAGAGTCCAAGCAAGAGAAAAACAAAGAGGAAGAGCTGAAGGCAGAAGCTGAGCCAAAAGAGGAGAAGCCCGATCCAAAGGAAAGAAATTTCAAAATATTTCTTGATCTACTAGTTGCAGGGTACTCTCGAGAGAGGCCCCTACTGTAGCCTTTGAGTTGGCAAGCACAAGGCCCAAGGAACATATGCAGAGCCATCGGTTAGTGGAATTGAAAGAGATGGCCACTGATACAATGGACCTACAGCCACCAACCAATGATTGGGATGTGGTAATGCAAAAGCTAACTGGGCTCAGAGCAAGATCAATGGCCGCTGAGAGTGAGATTGATACTCTCAAAACAAATGAAGTTTATATCAAGGCTGAAGTGGACTTACTGTAGAAAGAGCGCCCTCACACACTCACAGGGCTCGTTGGCTACTTTCCATGCAAGAGAGAGAGAGAGAGAGAGAGAGAGAGAGAGAGAGAGAGAGAGAGAGAGACTAAGTGAGCTCTTGAGCAGGTTGGGACACTTGGTAAGTATGCAACTAGAGCTGCCATGCATGAAGTGAGTACTCCTCTAGATGCATATAGCAGGCAAATTTGACTTTTTCAGCTTGTGAGCCTATATAAGAGCATGCTCACACACACACACACAAGCACACATATATGCTCTCACACACACACACACTAAGTACACACACACGCACACACATACCTTGGGGAGGTGTTTCCGGCAGACATAGACTTTGGAAGAAGAGCTAAGGAGGAAAGTGTTGCCCATTTCTTGTCTCGAGGAGTCCATTGCATCATAATTTCGAGAGGAATTCAGCCTAATCTCGGTAATATCCAATTTAATTCATGCTTGTTGCAATTCTCTCCAATATTCTCTTAATCCTGCATCTATTGTGCATAACCCTAGCTAAATTACTCAATGGATACTCTCTAATTCTCCGTATCATTGATCTATTGCATAAATATTAATCTAATTAATATTATGCAAGATGTTAGTCTCTCTTAATCATAGATTAATGCATGATTAAGGAATCAACCACTAGTCACCATTGTAATTAAGAACAAGTCGGCATTGAGGTAGAGATGGTCAACTGCTTTCTATTGCCACACAATGTTTAAACAACTAAATTAGAATCAATTAGCTCATAGATTAGGATGTAATTAGTGAAATTAATCCATCATTAATCACTAGGAAGGGAGAAACCCTCTCACCTATGCATACGGTAAATCTGCAAACCTCTACTTGCATTAGGAAGTGATTAAGCATGCTGAATTCATCTCTAGTAAATAGAAGAAACTTGAAATTCTTAACTATCTAGGCCAAATAATTAACCTTAGGGCCAATTCCCATAGAGCAAGTAAGGTGCTATCAGAAATTTCTATGCCTTCAAGTAATCAAACCTCTTGTATAAAGATTTGCTTATTGAAACTAATC
Source organism: Adiantum capillus-veneris (assembly GCF_014529385.1). NCBI lineage: Eukaryota > Viridiplantae > Streptophyta > Polypodiopsida > Polypodiales > Pteridaceae > Adiantum > Adiantum capillus-veneris. The sequence goes on from NC_140955.1 coordinate 22,658,194, forward strand.
TGTCATTTTGGTCGTATGTTGCTCTCGAATATTAGCTCTTTTTTTTCCAAGTTGTCAATTTAAGTAGTGAGTATAAAATGGCCCCGGTAAAGAGAACTCGTTTTGGTGGTTCCCATAACCGCGAGGCTGGGACAAGCAACATGAATGGGAAGGGAAAGGCTCCCATGGTCGACCAAGTACCAGCCAACTCATGGAGCAATGACGAGGAAATAGTCGAGGTAGGTCACATTTTTCATTCAAGTTTTGTTTAAGTTAACATTGTATCCGATAAGTTAGGAAAGAACATATCCCTAAACATGTAGAAGAAATCCAACGGAGATCACAACATTTGAATTGAAATGTATATTAACTTCCAAGTAGGAAAGAATGATTGTTGGATATACTGTTTGAGCTAGGAAAGAATGTTTGCTAGGGAAAATTTATCTCAGCTAGTTCATTTTCAATTCCAATGTTTATCTAGTCCGAACCCCCTCTTTATCACAGGGGGAATCTCACGAAGTTATTTGCAAGAGCTAGAGTCCCTGGTTAAGGGATCTTGAATCCACGACTGCTGATTAAGCGGTGGATATCCACGACTGCTGGTTAAGCGGTGGAAGTCCATGACTGCTGGTTAAGCGGTGGACAACCTAGTTGTATGGGCAACTAGGTGACAACGGGAGGAGTAAACTCTCGTTGGAGGGGGGATGTTGTACCTCCAGAACATTGGAATTTAAATGAATAAGTTTTTGAGTAAATTTTTACTAAAGTTACTGTCTTGGTGCCACTTTGCAATACTGGTTGAAGGGCTGTATTAAAGAACTTGTGAATTGGAAAAAAAAACAAGGAACTTATGTGTTGAACAACCATGTGTGGTAGTAATTAGGTAACAAAGGAAGTGTGAGTATGGGGTGAAAAGTGGGGGCTTGGCTCGGGTTGCCAATGCCTATGAGAAGGGTGGTCCCGATTGGTCGGGAACTCTCCGTCCCCATAGTGTTATAAATCAATGCTAGTATTACTCATTACCCCAAGAGCGGCGAATCCTCAAGTGTACGTGCCTCTGAAACATGGGGAAAAAGGCACTTGGGACTTCTCTCGTCTTGGAAGGTGGGTCTTAGGATCGCTAGATAAGTTAGTCACGCTTCCCTTGCAGGGTGGAACTAGATCTCGATGCTAGTAGGCTTGAACTCAACTCACTTTGTGATGAGAGGTTGTCCACTAGATGAATCATAAAACCACTTTATTTACTTCCGGTGTAGATCTAGTGGCCACCAGGTTTACCATCAGATCCGTCGTTTGAGACGACAGGGTGGGGACCTCACACCTGGCGAGGAGGGAGAGGAGATTTGAGTAGTGCTTGGGTGCACTTTGATCATACTCATTGAATTGAAGGATGGGCAACTATGTACTGCTCTGTTTTATATACTGGGTACGTGAATTTGTAAAAATATGTTAGATAACATGTTTGGATACAAGATAATTGTTATTACTTATTTTTTCTATGTGTACATCATGCAATCATTGCAGGCGATTGCAATATGTGAATGTAAAGAAGAAGACAAAGAAACAAAAATCTTTTGTTGGAGAAATTTAAACACAGTTATGGAGAGGTGTGGGAATGAACCAACAGACTTTGCTAGATTTACGTCTGATGAAGTAGGGATAATTGGCTGGCAATCTGAGTTGTACAATGGAGGACGGCATAATATAATGGAGGGGAGGGAGCGCTCGTGTTTCTTTCATTGGGAGCAGAGTCTTCACAAACATACAAAAAAGCATGTCGCTACAGATAGACAAATGCATCAAATTGAAATGTGTGAATCATGGCACTTAGCAAAGACTACAAATGAACCCTCCTATATAGCTTCCACAATACCAGAATCATGGGTGAAATATGTGACATAAGATAATAAAAAGGCTTTAGAGAGATGGTTTAATTGGTGGGAGAAACGGATTGCCCATTGGGGAAGCACTGAGACAATGGTATATCAATCATTTTTTTGGTTCTTATTAAATACATGAAAATAGAGATTATATTTATATGGTTTTAATAGGTTTTTATTTATAGGCCAGTAAGAGTCCATGGGAGAAAGCTCAAGTTCCAAGTATAAACTTGTCAGAGAGCATCCATGCTAGTTGGCTGGCATGTGAAGGTGGTAAACATAAAATCTCACTTTATGATGCATGTGTCAATGACCTTTTGAATGCATGTATTTAATGTGAAAAAAGAGTGGCATACACCATAGGCAGATAAATTTGGAACGGGCCCTTCCATAGAAGCAATTATGGCTAGTTCCAAACATAGAGAATCTCCAAATCCAACTCATTTTGCGAGTACATTAAAAGGCTTGGTTGCTTCCAGTCCTTTGTACGAGGATCCTGTGATGGAAGGTGACAAAGAGATAGTACAACGGAAGAAGAAAGCAAGTGCACTTGGTACAAGGTCACATAAACCTGGATGATATGTAATGTGTAACATTTGATGGCCTAGTAACTTGGTGTAGCAGCAATTAGCATGAACATTGTTAGCATTTCATTAGAATAGATTCCTAATGAGCATAACAAGAGTGCTTGAGTGGAGAGAGAAAAAAAAAGCATAGCACCTAGTTAGATAGCATGAACAATACTTCAAAAGAGAGAGAAATTAAGCTATTGACAACAGTTGAGGACCCGATTTACATGTAGCCGGTCCCCCCTCCAAAAGGCTTTGTATTATAGGTTTCTCCCATCAAGAGAGACATTTTACAATACAATTCTTTGTGTTCCTTCAACAATAGCTAGTGCAATGAGGATGGAAGCTTCAAGCACTAAGAAAAACACTTATAAAACACAACATCAATTCCCTCACGATCTCAGACCCAAGACCCCGTCGGGCTTTTGCATTTTCTCTACGGGCACACTGGGAAAACCCTAAAGCCCTCCGAGGTACAGCTTAATATCATAGAGGGCCCTAATCAGGCACATTGGGTGTTTTTTATTGAGCACCACACACTCTTTCTCTCTCTCTCTCTCTCTCTCTCTCTCTCACACACACACACACACAGAGAAAGAGAGAGATCAATGACTACCTTTGTTGTGGGAGCTACCTACTGTTTCCACAATTATAATGAATACTTGCACGCAAAAAACAGACATCATTTGATACACTTACAACCACAAATAGCTCGTAGATGCGTTAGCACACGTCCTCTAGTTTGCAAGGAATGGTTGGGATTGTTGTGTAGCTCTCTCCGAGCCAATCGTGATGGTGCAATTGAATCTCCAATGCGATGAGCAAGCAAGAAGTAGTGTTAGGATGAAGCTCACTCTCTCTCTCTCTCTCTCTCTCTCACACACACACACACACACATACGGTCAATGACAGCTTAAAACTTTGTTATGATTAAGTTCTCTTTACCAAATGACCAAGGTACCTTATATACTAAGGCTACCCTAGGTTAAATCAAAATAGAGTTAAGGGGTCAAATAGCTTTGTATTTACAATCTGGAAGTGCCATTGTACCCCGACTTCTACAGCTAGAATAACTACTCATTACAAATGATGTTTTTAACCATAATCCACATCATTTCATAACTAACTATCAAAAAATAAGACTTTGGTATGAAGATTGAGTTATGTCATGTTGTTGACCCATGGGTCAGCTCTCCCTCGCTCCAAATTCATGTCGTCCCTGACATGACCTCATTGTCAATGTCGGTGTTGTCTTTGTTTTCATTTTTCTTTCTTGTGCTTTATGTCCTTCACATCCAAACCCCGATTTGCAACATTTTTTGTTGTCATTATAGGGCTATTGCTAGATCTAAATTAAAAAATAAGCCAATCTCGTTCAGCTTGACTCTTATCATCATGGATAGATAAAGTTGCAAATTCATCCATTGGAAGCTATCTAGTAACTTGATCACAACCTCTTTTTGTTTCCATAAATATGATCAATTTACTTCCATCCATCATTCACTTCAGTAAATTTAGCAATTTTGAGTATTTCTCATTCTCAAAAACAAATTCTACAATATACAGAATTGAATAATTGTCTTTTAGAGCTTATGGGGTGAAAGCATGAATAGGTGGAAAGCTATATATGTTATATAATTAAATAGCATAGCATGACATTGGGGGTGTGGTCACTGGTGCCATATTTCAGACGTCCAAATTTATATTCTAAAAAACGTTATACTAAAAAATTCAGCCTTCACACACCCACTTTGTTTCATGAGTAGTTGGCAGTTTCAAACACCGTGCCCCCCGACCCCCCGCCTCTCTCTCTCTCTCTCTCTCTCTCTCTCTCTCTCTCTCTCTCTCTCTCTCTCTCTCTCTCTCTCTCTCTCTCTCTCTCTCTCTCTCTCTCTCTTGCGCGTGCGCGTGCTCAAGGTCTACTGTGCTTAGAGCTTCTAATGTGCAAGCTTGGATGCTTCAAGGACGATTGTAGTAACCGCCCTCTTCTCTTCGAGGTATGTCTCTCCCATTGAACATGTACACTCTCTACTGCTTGAGCACGCGCGCCCCACCTCGGATCATTTAGCTACATTAAGCTGCATTTGGAGCTACATGAGTGCCACACCTTGCTCATTTGCAACAAGAGGCGAGATCTCGAGGTATTTGCTAGTCCACAAGCTGCATGCAATCTTGGGGCAAATCCCATAGCACATCACCTTGAATGCCCTGCTTACAAGAGCAGGCCCATGAAGTTCTTGTTTCTTTTTAGCAGGGATGATAAGCAAGGGCACACCATGTCTCATGAGTTCATTGGATGATGTGCAGGTATATCACTTGAGACTGCATCATGGCACCTTCCTCAAAGCATCCGATTCAAGCAAGCAGCAGTCTAGTTAGGAACATTGAACCACCTCTGCATACAAAGTTTTGTCGTCTTGCCGAGGAATTTCATATGGAGCGTGGATTGCCATTGGAGGGAGTTGATCCGCGTAGCTTGACAGGAAACAATGACATCTCTGAGGAGGATTGGGAAGCTGTCTTTATATGCCCAAAGCCTGTTCCGGGTAGCTAGAAGAAAGTGAAGGCATACCATGCTCGGTCGGAGTTCTTACAAAAGCTTGTGTGGAGACACTGGGATGTCTACCAAGAGGGTCCCTTCATGTATGAAGTAGGGAATCAATTTGCAAAGGCCTTTGCATTGGAAAACTGCAGTGAATCTGGAAAACATCAAATTTCTTGGGCTATCTTTGCAGAGAGGGCAATGAGAGCCTCAGAAGAAAGACACAACTTGCAAAACAAGATCAAGAGGTGGGAAGAGCAGATGAGTGGTAGAGGGAGAGGTTCCAAAACCACTGCTGCCTCTACTAGATCATCATTGAAAACAGAAGGTACGTCTGTACCATTGTCAAGCGTGCCTACAGGAGGATGCTTGGTACAATTGGCAGAGGAGGATAGCAGGGCACTTGCAGAAATGAAGAATATTGCAGAGGGAAGATTGCAAGACTATAAGTCAAGACTTGAGGGTGCAAAGAAGCAGGTAGAGGATCAAGTCAGAGAATTGCATAGGGCTGAGGGTGCTCAAAGCTCAAACACTTTGGCCATAAAGTTGCAAACGGAGATTGATTGCGTGCAAGACCCTGTAGCTTGACAACGCCTGATTGATTTGATTGGACAGCTCTCGAGTACTACTAGAGATAACGTTGCTGAATTAGAAGCCAATGTGGCTAAAGCAAAGGTGCATACCCTCCTACATGTGCTTCACTTTGTTTTGGAGTATGTGGTTCACTTCCATGTGGTTATGTGGTTAGAGTGTTATGGATTGTATGGTTATGTACTGTATGAGCATATTCTATTTCTGCTATGTGCTATATAGCACAAAATATGTGCTTCCATGTGGTTATGTGGTTAGAGAGTTATGGATTGTATGGTTATGTACTGTATGAGCATATTCTATTTCTGCTATGTGCTATATAGCACAAAATATGTGCTATATGGCCACAACATAGCCATCATCTTCATGGAGTGGGTGGTTATATGCTATGTGCTATGTGCTATATGGTCACAACATAGCCATCATCTTCATGGAGTGGGTGGTTATATGCTATGTGTGGTTTTGTGCTATGTGCTTTATAGTTCAATCTAGGTCCAGCATGTTCACAATAGTACCCTCATCTATTTGGAATGTGTGTGATTCTATGCTATGTGCTTTGTGTGGTTATGTGCTATGTGATACATAGCACAATGGACATGTGTAATATGTGCTATATAGCATACCTGTATGCTATATGCTCACAGTATAGCCCTGAAGTGTGTGTTAAATATTGATATATGCTACATAGCACAATCTTTTTATGTGCTATGTTCTAAATAGCACATTTTGTGTGTTATATGTTCACAATATAGCCCTGGAGTGTGTGGAATAGTGAATTGTGCTATATAGCACAATCTCTATTTTTGCTATGTGCTACATAGCACATCTCTAATTGTGATATGTGTTACATAGCACAATATTTGTGCTATATGCTATGTGCTATGTCTCATATAGCCCACTGCATATCATATACCCAACAAGCTTGTGCTATATAGCATATAGAGAAAATGTTTGGGCTATATCTGGTATTTTAAAAAGTCTCTCTGCTATGATCTACAGTGCATACTCTATGTAGCACTTATAGCACATTATACTTGGAGTGTGCTATGTGCTATATAGCATAGTGCATATCATATACCACATCAAGCTTGTGTTTATAGCATATAGAGTAAGTGCTTGTATTATATGTGGTATTGCAAATAAGGGATAAGATTCACGCTGTAGATTCTTTTTAGCAATCTGCTTTTGTTGGGTTATTGAGACTTAAATTAGATGTGTTGTCTTCTTTGTTTCACAGGCACTTCTTGCAGAAGTAGAGACCAACATAGCACAGGAATCAGAGCACTTTAAATATTGTGTTACCATGGAGAGGACTTCACATAACGTGGAAGCCAGTTTGATGAAGCCTTTTCCTCCTTTAGATTTTAAGCAGAGCATTAGCGAGGTGGCACTTAATGGGTTCTACCATTGTGTAGGATGTGGATTCCCGTTCGATGCCAGAAGCTTGGATGTATTCTCCCCGCCTTGCACCCATGTGTACCATATGCTATGCTTCGCGCATGTATGTAGGACTATGGCTATTGTGTTGCACTAGATTGCAACATGTCTGTTCCCCCTAGAGCTAAGCATATGATTGGTCTGAAGGTGAAGAGTGAGATGAAAGAATCAAGTGCAGGTAGTCACTGTGTCAATTATTTACTACTATTGGAGGCCCACTTTCCATTGGTACTATTGGAGGCCCACTTTCCATTGGTACTATTGGAGGCCCACTTTCCATTGGTAGTTTAAACTCTTGCATTTAATGAAATCATTTGCAGGTACAGACATTGCAGCAGAGACCTGTATACAAGAATCATTGTAGGTACCAAAATTAGTATTTATGTGTGTATTTTGGGATACTCCAAGTGAGACTTTGTAAATAGCTTGCTTTGTAGAACAATCATCGCATGCTTGCTCCAACAAGACGATGCATTCCACAAGGAAGAATGGCCTTATTACCCCATGGATGCAGCCAGGCCTTGAAGCAGAGTCTACCTGCGGGATGCAGCCACCCCTTGAAGCGGAGTCTGCCGTAGGGGATGCAGTACGTGGGGTAGTTGAAGACATCTTGATGGCAAAGTCTTCTGCAGTCAAATCACCTAGGCAACATCTAACTCCAAGAAGGCTGTTGCGTTCTCCGTTGAGTTCCAAAGCATCACCAAATGTGGACACTAGAGATGATGCATCAGATGAGGCAGTTGCAGATGCAGTGAAAGCAACACCCCCTCCAACGGGGAAGAAGCCAACACCAAAGTGCAAGAAATCGACTCCCAAGAACTTAGGTGGAAGTCCCACAATGGATATACCTCTTGATTCATTTAGGAAGAGAAAGAAACCAAATGCAAAGCAATGAGTGTGTTTTTTTTGTAACTTCATGCAATTAGAAGATGTCTTTAGGGGCATGTGCAATCCATTGCACCCCTATTGTATCCATGCTCATTGATGAATCAAGTGTTGGAATTTGTTAGTGACATGTCTCTTAATTCTTTGCATCGAGTAGTTGCAAACTATTTGATTTATTTTCTGTACATGTTTAGTAATATGTTTCTACTTTCTCTTGTCGTAGATAATCAAGAAGCTGAAAAAAGAGGAACTTGCATGAGACGCACTCGCTCTTCAGGGTTTCTAGATGAGCGGTCTGTAGGTTCACTGGCTCGGTCTTATCCTGTGAAGAATCCAAGAAGGGGTGCTACAGCTTCCAGGGGGATTACAGGCAAAAAAAAAGTGTCTTTTGATACAGTTGAGGGGTCTGTAGGTTCACTGGCTCAGTTTTATCCTGTGAAGAATCCAAGAGGGGGTGCTACAACTTCCAGGGGGGTTACGGGCAAAAAAAAAAGAGTCTTTTGATACAGTTGATCCCTGCACACCTACTAGTACTGCTGAATTTGTTCCAAATGTGCCTAATGCAGTTGATGTGCAGGTTGTGCATGATGATGTGCATACAGATGTTGACCGTGCTAAACTTGAAAAGGGTACATTACCCACCTCCACCAAAGTTGAATCTGGCACAGATTGCATTGATGATGCTATGGTAGTTGATGCCTGCACAGATGCCATTGCTGATGCTACGCTAGTTGAGGCCTACACAAATGACATTGTGGATGCTATGGAAGTTGATGCTCGCACAGATTCTGCTGCTGATGGCAATGTTAATGATGGTGGAACAGAAAGTGTTGTTCATGCTGTCATAGATGCCCTCCTTGATGCAGTTGTGGCTATGGGTATAGATGCCACTGTTGAATCTGGCACAAATTCCATTGATGATGCTACCACAATTGATGCCTGCACAGATGCCATTGTTGATGCTACGGTAGTTGATGCCTGCACAAATGACATTGTGGATGCTATGGAAGTTGATGCTCGCACAGATGCTGCTGCTGATGGCAATGTTAATGATGGTGGAACAGAAAGTATTTTTCATGCTGTCATAGATGCCCTTCTTGATGCAGTTGTGGCTATGGGTACATATGCCACTGTTGAATCTGGCACAGATTCCATTGATGATGCTACCACAGTTGATGCCTGCACAGATGCCATTTCTGATGCTACGGTAGTTGATGCCTACACAAATGACATTGTGGATGCTATGGAAGTTGATGCTAGCACAGATGCTGCTGCTGATGGCAATGTTAATCATGGTGGAACAGAAAGTATTGTTCATGTTGTCATGGATGCCCTTCTTGATGCAGTTGTGCCTATGGGTACAGATGCCACTGTTGAGGATACCAGAGGCATGGGTGAGGAGGTCCTCATTGAGAGAGAAGTTGGAACACATGAGGCAGTGGGTGCAAGTGATGTCATAGCTCAAGCCCAGGTGGTCTTTCCAAGTGATGCAGCTGATGACATTGTTGATGGAGAGGAGGCAAAGGGTACAGATGCCGCTGTTGAAGATATGGGAGGCTTGGGTGAGGAGGACCTCACTAAGAGAGTACCTGGAATAGGCTCAGCAGTGGGTAACAGTGATGTCGCGGCTTCTGTCGACACAGTTGAGGCATACGACAGATCAGTTCAATCGGGATAGGCAATGGGAGAAGTTCTCGTGGCTGCTACGGACATGAAAGAGGCAAATACACATAATACAACTGAGGCATGTATAGAGCAAAACAATGAGGCAGGGAAAGGCACAGAGGTGCCCACTGACAGAGCAGCTCAATCGGGAGAGGCAATGGGAGAACATTTCATGGCTGCTGTGGACACGAAAGAGGCAGTTGCACATGATACAACTGAGTCTTGTACAGATCCCACTATTGGTAATACCAAAGGTAAAAGTCCAGAGGTCCCTATGGGTCGAGCGGCTGCTACAGATACAGATGAGGCACGTACAAAGAATGCTGATAAAGAGGCCAAAAATGGACATGAATTTGAGAGGCAAGAGAGGCCGTATCTTGTGGTAATGCCAGTACAGATTGTTGCACTGCCTCCTACGTCTTTTGAGGACAAGAAGAGAAGGGAAAATTTATGCATCATACTGGATGTGAATGGGATTCTCATAAGGAGGTATAAGGTCTTCTTCTACAAAGGAATAGTGAGAAGCAGTATTCCTGATTGGGCAAGATCAAGGTATCAGGTAGTCACTGCGCCAAATGCTACAGGAAAGATGCAATTTGAATATGTGGGTAGGCCCAATGCATCAATATTTTTGCATGCATGACCTGCATGACCCAGGACAATCTAGCACTTGCTTTGAGTGCATGCTTTCCTAGGTTGAACAAACAGCATTTCCTCGATATTATCGGTCAAGAGGGGTGTAGAGAGGCGAGCTTCAATCTAAATGAAGTTCCTGGGATCCCTCCATGTAGAGATAACGCAAAGTCCATATTTTTCAAGTGTTTGAAAGACTTTTGGAAGCACTATCCTAAGTTCAACTCTGATAATACACTGGTGGTGGATGACACACTCTACAAATGTCTGGTCAACCCTCCCGGGACTTGTGTCTGTCCTACTTCATTTGAAGCAGCAGATATTTGTCAGTCCCCAATTTACTTGGTTAGCACATTGTTCCCTTGGTTAGTCAAGTGGATAGTCTCACCCAGCCCTAATGCTTATGCAAAGATGAACCGATTTGAAAATCCTTCGGACAGTGTGTCTACTCGTGTCATCAGCCACTATAGAAGTCAATGAGAAGTATATAAGGAACGTTGATTGTGGTTATGGAATCATGTATACAGCATTTTGTGCACTGAATGTACTTGAGATTACTATACAAAAAACTGACCTGTTCAAAGTTTTCTAAACTTAATGATTGAATGATGTAATTTTATTTTGGTGATATGATGTAATTTTATTTTTCTGATATGATGTTGTTACTCTAATAGAGTCCTACTACATGGCACACATAATAGCATAGACATGACCATCGGGCTATTATTACACATAGTTATGCTATATAGCACTCATACTGCAAGAAATACTATGACATAATAGCATAGATAGGGAGATTGGCCTCTTATTACACACACTTACGCTATATGGAACATATAGTTCTCTCAATATGTAATATAGATCTTTCACATACCACACATCATATCATAGACAGGAACATTGTGCTATGTGATACACACACTTTTACTGTATAGCACACATGTTGCTATCTTACTACAATAGAGTCCTTTTATAGCATAGACAAGGACATTGGGCTATTATTACACACACTTGTACAATATAGCACACATAATAGCCTAGGTAGAGGCAATGGACTATCTTGACACATTACTTGGCTACATATCACCTATAGTAGCATGTACACAACTCCATAACACCCAATGGGTAGATATTCATAAGAGTGAGATGATTGTAAGAATGGGACATGTTTACCTGAGATTCATCAAGAAAGTGAATTGGATGCTCTTGATAATGTTTTCTTCCCAATCGTTTCCGACAAATATCTTGGATAAATTTTTTCAAGCTGCAACATGTTCACAATAGTGACCTCATTATCTGAAATGTGTGTGATTCTATGCTATGTGCTCTGTGTGGTTGTGTGCTATGTGATACATAGCACAATGACATGTGTAAGGAGGTACTGAATGGTGAAGGCTATATAGAACATAATATAAGCCTGTTAAATAGGTATCACGCTGCTTCATAGGGCATGGCATTGTAAATGGTTTCATGTAGTTTTGGAGATAAATAATATGTCTTTGAGGTAGCATCTACCAAAGGCATGTCAAACTTGATTTCCCGAACAAGGTGAGACTACAGGTTAGTAACTCCCCTATCATCAAGTAGAGTGTAGTGATTTGGGTCCCCCTCTTGCTGTTGATAATAACACCCTGTGACAACAGAAGTGTTTTTATCACATTTTATTTTCCACTTATCTCTTAAGATGCAATATGTCATCCATTTTCTCTTTTTACATCTCAAAATAAAGAACTCTACACCTTCTGCATTGCCACGTCTGCATTGACTGCAAAGTTATCACCTTCAATGAGATACTCACTCAGCATATCCTGGGATCCCTCAAACATTGCAACTTCATCTTCTGGTACCTCAGTGTCTTCTTCTACCTCAGAGAGTGGTTTCAATGCCTTATGTGTCCACTTTCCTGCATATGATTTGCTGGAACAAGTCCTCCAATGGCCCTTCATGCAAGCATCACAAAAACAAGAAAGCCGCCTGGTCCTTAATTGAGTAGGATCATGACGACAAAAGCCTGAAATGCAATGGAGTGATCAAGATCCTGGTACTCTCTCACAACCGCATAGATTAGACCTGTCCACTTTTGTCTCTTTTACTAGCCAAAATTTCGTGTTTATAGTAGGACCTGCTTTAGTGGATTGTGCATAAGAGCTACATGCAGCATTGGACATTGTTCTCGTAAAAAATGCAACCACGTATACAGCTTGCCTAAGAACAACTCCATTACTCTTGAGTTGTTCATGTGTAAGGGCTCTCTTTATCACAGCGCCAACTCCATCATGCTCCCCCTTGCCATGGCTAGAGCCAAAAAAATTCCATGTCATCTCTGTACCTGCTAGTTGGTAATATCTAGCAACAAAGTAAAATGGCCTTGCAGCCTTGAATTGCGAGGCTGCACCATCTGACCACACCCAGTGCTTCTTGAAATTCAGCCCCTAGTCTTTAAGCCACTGATCAAAAAGAAGAAAACAATGCTGGACAAATAGCGTATCATGTTGCCTATCATCGGAGATGTAGAAATGCATATGCTTGATAATACTGTCATCTTCGTTGTCACGCATGTACGTTATGTGAACAAGGATGGTGCATTGATCTGTATGCCAATGCATGGATTGTACTTCATTTTAATCTTTGAACGAGTAATTTTCAACAAAGTCTACTACAAATATAATGGTATCTGAAGGAAACACCTTCAAACATTCTCTGTATTGATGTGCCTGCCATCTGTAAGTGAAATTGTGCTCGATGAAGATTCTGATGTCGTCTTTTATCCTCCCTGTTAGCTCACTTAAAGCCACCTGTTTGAGTGAAAACATCTTTCTCTTACTTAGAACATGCTTAGTTTGAACTTTAATGTCCTCGAAGACTTGCAGTGGAACTGTCTTTGTCATCTCTGCAAGTTCTCGTGGACAAAGGCTGAGCTTTTCCACACCACAGTTTTTGCATTGGCCCATCAAGAAGGTGTGTTTATGGAACATATCCCCCTCAGCCTTTGTACATACGCATGATTCCCACAACTTCGTGATCCCTGAAAACGAGTGCTCAACGTCAAGACATTCTGCATTCACCCCATCTGATTTGCATACATTGCATTTACATGTAGATGACCTCCCATGAAAACCAAAAGCAGATGAGCGCATAACATTAAATGCATCTTTGAGATACATCAGTTTGATATGATAAACACAACAGCAAGTATTTCGATCTTTCAAATTTCGCACGAACCAAGGCTTCAGCTTCTCAAAGGACCTTTGCCCAATTGTCACATGTGGGTGGCTATCTTTAAACTTCAAGAAATACTCTGTCTGCTTGAAAAAAAAATGAATTAGAATTACATTTTGCTATATATCACACATAATAGCATAGCTACAGATGCATTGGTATAAATACACATAGCTATGCTACATAGCACAGATAATAGCATAGATAGATAACTCAGCTTTCATTACATGCTCAATTTTGTTATATAACACATAATAGCATAGATAGGGATTTTTAGTTATTATTACACACACATTACACACGTCTGCTATATAGCACACATAGTGCTCTCATATTATAACACAGTTCTTCTACATAACACACAAAAGAGCATAGACAGGGATATTGTGCTATTATTACACATATCACACTTTGCATAACACACATAATAGCATAGACATGGATACCGTGCTACTATTACACTAACATCTGCTATGTAGCACACATAGTGCTCTCATAATATTATAAAATCTGATAGCACACATAATACCATAGATAGGTATATTGTGCTATTGCTATATAGCAAACATGATATTTTCATACTCTGATAGAGTCCTGCTATATGGCACACATAATAGCATAGACGGGACCATCGGGCTATTATTACACATAGCTATGCTATATAGAACTCATACTATAAGAAATGTTATGACATAATAGCATAGATAGGGACATTGGCCTCTTATTACACACACTAACGCTATATGGCACACATAGTGCTCTCAATATGTAATATAGCTCTTTCACATACCACACATCATATCATAGACAAGAACATTGTGCTATTCTTACACACACTTTTACTGTATAGCACATATGTTGCTATCTTACTACAATAGAGTCCTTTTACATGGCACACTTATAGCATAGACAGGGACATTGGGCTACAATTGTGCAATATAGCACACATAATAGCATACTATAGAGACAATGGACTATCTTGACACATTACTTGGCTACATATCACATATAGTACGATGTACACAACTCCATAACACGAAATGGGTAGCTATTCATAAGAGTGAGATGTTTCACTTGAGAGTTATTCATTGTAAGAATGAGACATGTTTACCTGAGATTCATCAAGTAAGTGTATGGGATGCTCTTGATAATGTTTTCTACCCAATCATTTCTGACAAATATCTTTCTTAATTGGAGACACCCTACTGTGCTCTATCCAAAATGTAATAATTGTCTGCTTCAATTCCTCCGATAAGGACCCAGCATTTCCAGACTTCCTTTTGCATAAGTCGAACCTCAGCGTACTTGACATAGGATCACTGTCAAGTCTACCCAAAGCTGAATATAAATTCCTTGGATGAACATTCAATAGCTTTGCCACTTTATGTAGAGTAACATCTCTACCTTGGCTCCCATTATCATGCAACAATCCATTCACCAGCATGCTGAATGTGCTTCGTTTTAAAAACATCTCCTCGGCTGATTTTGGAATCTTTAATTCCTGTAAGGAGACCTTGAGTGCAGAAATAAGGCCATTTGTAGGAAGATACAAATCTTCACAGAATGGCAAGATTCTATCATCATTGAAAACACCTTGAAGAATTGCATTCTTATCTTCTTTTCCTTAACTATGCAACTGTCTCACAATGTGCTGAACAATATTTTGAATACTATGTTGCTTCTTGTCTTCCTTTGTGTGTACATCGACATCCTCCCTATGACAATCTTTCGCTCCAATGTTGACGCTTGGCTGTACTTGCTTTCTTGCACGACGTCGCTTTCTGTACTCATGTTTAGGCTGTGCTTCATACTTCCTCACTGCAATAATTTCATCCTCATTTAGACAAGCCTTTCTCTTGGAGTGCACCTGCATATGAATGGTGTCTATTCCATGTGCTTCATCATAAAATCCGTCGTCCACCATCCTGGAACAGTCTGTAGTAGTTTGAAATGAATGAAGTCGTACAAAACTTCCTGATTGTAATAGTGAACTGAAATCCAGTTGTGCTGCATTGTTGAGTTCAAGAAGCTCCATTGCTGCTTGTGAGGAGGTATGAGCTGGAACCAAAGCAAGAGGAAGGGAGTCTCCATCATCCATATTCTGAACAGGAGAGTAGGAGAGAGAGAGAGAGAGAGAGATGGAGATGGGCATTGGAGGCCATCTGAGAGAGAGAGAGAGAGAAAGGGAGAGAGAGAGGGAGAGGGAGAGAAAGGGAGAGAGAGGGAGAGGTCCACGTGTGCTAACCGCTCCATGTCTTTCAATCCGAGTAGTGGAGTCGTGAAGTCAGTTATCTTACCTATATTCTTTTAAAAATTATTGACTTAAAAGCCCACCTATGGTGCCATCCATAGCTTCATACTTGGTGTCCATGGACACCAAGTATTTAGACACCATTCTATGCTTTCACCCTATGAACCAGAGAAAACTTTGTAAGGATTCGGAAGGCTAAACCTTCTACTTGTGTATGCCAAGTTATACTCCAATACTAAGTCTAATTGTCAGGCCGAATGTGGGAGATAATTTTTTTGATTTGAGATTCAAAACCCATGTTTGCTAGTGGATTTTTAATTCATTGCCTTCTTTGTATCACTTGTGTCGACAATTTTCTCCATTGCTTTCAATTAAATACTACAGACATAAGAACTAGAGGTTTAGTTAAAACAAATAAAAAAACTTTTCAATATATATTAGAAAAACAATCACTAAGAAAGCAATCAAATCTACACAATAAGAGATTTGCAATGCACTCTAGTCAATTCCATATATCGACCACATATGTTCTGAGAGAACATACACATTGCAATGCACTCTCTACATGGCATTATGGATACAAAAATAATATGAAATTGTCACTGCAATTATAAATATAATGATTAGTTATATATCCTTTGCGATCTGGAAACAATAAAAACAACTATTTTCACATACTACAAAGAATCATCAACATTTACATTGAGATGATGATAATTATTTGCAAAACACACATGAAAGAAATAGTGTCGATGATTGACCATCTCATGCACTAACAATCTTTTAATTTGTAATACATAATTCACTCCCTATATAAACCAATGCATAAAAAATGTGACTCTGTAACCGTAGGTCAATTCACAAGGAGATGACTATACCCGGCACTTGGATACACTCCACAAGGATTTGCCTAGTTAAAATGCCAAAGTAAGAAGAGGTTTACTATATACAGTTGAGCCCGCTAGGCTTTTTCATTTTTTGGCGGGCCCGCCAGGAAAACCCTATAGCTCGAAGGGGCCCGCCGGGAAAATGGAAAATCCCGGTGGGCCTACCGGCTCTATTGGTTTCTCCAAGTCACCATCAAGATCACGTTAACAATTAACGTGATCACGTGATTTTGTTTTGTAAATACTAGAGTTATTAACGTAATCACACGATCATGATTACGTCAATGAAATCCCCAGTGTGGAATAATGAATTGAGAAAATCAGCCCCCTCACTCTCTTGGTCGACCCCTCATGCTATATCCTCTTGTTGACACCCATTGGATCTCTCCAATCTTAGCCAATAGGATTTAAGGAGCATAAGTGATAGTCTTTTGACATGTGTACCCCTTTCCCCTTTTGTGAGAGATTTGGGTAATTAATTGATGCAACTAAACTGTCATTGGACCCCTTTTTCTCCTGGCCAATAAAAATTAGGCAAGCCATTGGGTTGTTGAATGCTCATTGGACCCCTTGGGAGACTGTCCAATAGTCTTCTAGAGAGATTAATTCTTATTATTTCTTTTATTAAGTGTTTTTAAATTAATTACACTATATTTACTGTAGCCTAATCCTCATTGGTCCACCTCCATGGCCATCCAATAGGATTTGAGTACACCTTGAGCATCTGGGCTATGGAGCTGACATTTGTCCCTCATTCCCTTTGTGTAAAGTATGCTTGTGAGTGAGTGTGTGTGTGTGTGTGTATGTGTGTGTGTGTGTGTGTTTCTCTCTCATCCCCTACATGGAAGGCTTGCCCCCTCCTTTGTAGGATTCATGAAGACTTTTGGTACACACACAAAACATCCAATTTTTACTAATCTTTGACCATTGGACACAACCTTTGAATTGGAACCTTAGCATTTTGGAAGTCTTAATGGGCTGCTTTAAAGCCCATTGTTGCACATTTCTCTTTTGTACCATCTACGGTAAGACATCTCCCCATCTCATAGGCTTGGATGCCTAGCTTGGTGGCCAACTCTGTGGATATGAAATTGTGAATAGAACCAGGGCCAAAGAGAATAAAAGCATCATGTTCTCTTACCTTTCCCCAAGCATGGCATAGAGGAGATCCTTTGTGGTGAGCTTCCTCTTCTTGGATTTCGACCAAGGTAGCTCTAGGAGGCTCACGGCGGGTGTTCTTTTGGGGACAAGCGCGGTACGCATGCCCTTGCTCGTCGCACTTGAAATAGCGGTTATCCTTGCAATAACGCCCAAGCCCTTCAGGAGAGAGTTTGTTTTTGCCTTTGTAAACTCCCTTCTCCTTAGCTTTGTTGTTATTGGAGTTGCCCTCAGGAGACTTTTGGACATTGTCCTTCCCGTTAGGCTCATTGGAACCCTTGTTTTCCATGGGCTTATAATTTCTCTTAGCCCCTGTTTGGAAATTGATTCGAGAAGCCACCATATTATGGTGTATAACCGCGGATATGGTGCATGGCCTTTGGGAGTTGACATACTCCGCCATTTCTTCAGTTAAGCCCTCACAATATTGCTTTTGCTCTACACAATCCATCTTTTTGAAGATAGTGGCTTTGAGATGTAAATCTCAAAACTTGTCTATATATTTGTGAATAGATTTGTAGGGAGAGAGCTTCAAGCTTTGCCATTTGGTGAGTACTTTGTCTTTGGCATCGGTGGCCAAAAACTGCTTCATAATGGAAGCTCTTAAAGCTTTCCATGTTTGTGGAGCTTCACTATTTTTCCGTAGGCTAGACCACCATTGCCTGGTGGACTTTTGAAAGTGCATAGCTACATGGTGTAGCTTAGAGGACTCCATGAAGCCCTCATCTCCAAAAGCCGCATCGAATTGTTGGATAAAGGCCAAGACTTTGTCCGCAATGCCAAAGGTGCCATAGTAGGTAAGGAAAGGGATGCTCTTTCCTCCCTCTTTGAACTTCTTGAGCTTGGACAACCCCTTCCACGTGGCATAGGATTTCCTATGGCCTCTTCCTTTTTATGGTTCAAAAGTTGCACTATCGCTTTCTTCAGAAGATGAAGAATTTGAGAAAGATGGAGAAGAGGGTGACTTATTTCTCTCCTTTTTCTTGCCTTGGTTCTTTTTGTTTGCACCATCACTTTCTTCATAAGAGGAAGAGGATGAAGAAGATGGAGAAGAGGGTGACCTCTTTCTCACCTTCTTCTTCTCTTTCTTTTTGTCATCCTCTTTGAATTATGGTGTGGAGAAGTGTGCGATGGTCTTCTCTGTTTAGGAGGTGATGGAGAGTGTTTAGCCCGCCGTCTTCATGGATCCATCTCCACTGAGGTGGTAGAAGACTCACTTCTTTCTCGTTCCTTCGATGGGGGCTCTTGAGTTCTCCTTTGGGAAGGAGATGCATGATCAAGAAGAAAGTTTTTGAGCCCTTCGTATGGATCCTCTTCTTCTTCTCAATTGGAGAGAGGCCTCTTTTGGAAGTGTCACAAGGAGGATTTCTAGGTACTCTCTTGTCATGGTGGGGAGCTTGGAGAATCCCATGGGCGCACGAAGCTACGGTTCCACTTCACTTTGGAGGGATGGATTACCCATTGCTTGTTAAATCCTAGAGACAAGGTAGTTAACAAGCATAGGGGCATCATTAGTACTCAGCTCATTAGAAAAATCAAAGCTATCAACATTAATTTCACTCTCTTTACTTTTTTCAACCATTCTAACAACTTTTAGATGTAAACGTTTTTAGATGTACTTTGGCACTTCAAGCCCTAGTTGCTACTCCTCTTTACCCCTTTAGAAAAATCACTCAAGCTACTATACACGTGGCTCGAATAACAAAAATCACAAGTAATAGAAGAGAGGGTCATTCAACACCAAAACAACATCGGCTCCTATCAAGCTTCTAATAGCTCAATAGTGGTTAAGCCGTAGGCAAGCCCCGTAGGACTCCACTATTAAGACCATAGATCTCGACGGTGATGCCCCATTATCTGCACAAAGGCAGGCACACTGCAAGGCTGAAAAATCCCTACTCTACTTATTCATTTTCAATTAATAATAACAACCATTTATAGCTAGCTTGAGGACCTCCCTTCTTAAGCAAGAAAAGAGAAACCTTGTGCTCTGATACCAATGTAGCGGAAATTAGCATGAACATAGTGAGCATTTCATTAGAATAGATTCCTAATGAGCATAACAAGAGTGGTTGGGTGGAGAGAGCAACAAAAAGCATAGCACCTAGTTAGATAGCATGAACAATACTTCAAAAGAGAGAGAAATTAAGCTATTGACAACAGTTGAGGACCGAATTTACATGGAGCCGGTCCCCCCTCCAAAAGGCTTTGTATTATAGGTTTCTCCCATCAAGAGAGACATTTTACAATACAATTCTTTGTTACCATATACATGTGGTAGTGATGTGTGTGAACACACTAGGACCGCCGGGGCATTTTTTCCCTCTTTAGGAGGTTTTTTCCTCCGTGCATTGTATATACGCCCATCACTCTAGGGCTATCCATCTTTCCATTGCACACTAAGTAATACACTTTCTATTGTGTGCCTTGAACTTCCTTCGTCTTCTCCAAGCTGTGTGCATTTCTCTGCAACCCTAATTCCAACAATTGGTATCAGAGCAGGTTGTGTCCTCCCGAGCTTAGTCGCCAGCTGCTCTAGCACACGCCTGCTCACTTTCTTCGATTACAGTGAGGTTTGGCGAGCGTTCACAGGTTGAAAAATATTTCGGGATAGCTCGTAGAGCTAGGTCTGCTCAGATTTTTGATTTTGGCTCATTTGGCCTCCATTTCCACTGCAGGCAGGTCGGCATAGGCAATTTCGTCATTTTGTGCAGAGTTTCTGTCAGTGCCTTTTTCTGCATAACAGGTGCCTTATAGTCTTCTACGGTTTGTGCTATATAGCACGTGTTGTTCCCGCTCCATTTCTCCTATCTTCGGGCAATTTTCACATCAGGTGCAGCATTTACCATGGCTGACAACAACAACACAGATGTGTTCAAGATGTTTGCTGCTGAGGACAGGTTGGATGGGGACAATTACTCCATGTGGGCTTATATGATGCAACACGTTCTTGTGTCAAAGGGCATCTGGAATATTGTGCAGGCATTGATGTATGTCCTGGTTCTGAGGATGTAGGCAATGTTGAGGATGTTGTAGGTCTTTCTGCAAGGATTGCAGCTGTTAAAGAGGTTTTTTGCCTACGGCAGAACAAGCTCGTTGGGATGTTAAGGATGCGTAGGCTCATGCATTGATTGTGTTGTCTGTGAAGCACACCATTGTTCCTCACATCCATTCAGCAAAATCTGCTAAACAGGCTTGGGATATTTTGGCAGGTCTTTATGCAAGCCTCAATGAGGCTAAAATTGCTTTGTTGCGTAAAGAGCTGAGTCGAAGATTATGCATGAGGAAGATGATATGGAAACTTTCCTTCCTAGTGTCAAGGATATCAATGAGCAACTTATTTCTGCGCAGGTGAAGTCATTTCAAATAGTTCCCTTGTGCAAACTGTTCTTGATGCCTTACCAGATTCCTACCAGACTTTTGCTAGTACTTGGAGACTGATGACCCAAGGAAATTCAGAAGTTGTCAAGTTTGATGCATTATGCACATTGCTGTTGCAAGAGTCACTTTCCAGAAAAAACAGGACTAGGCAGCATGCAGCTGAACAAGATTTTATTGCTTCTCAAAGAAAGGGTGGTAACAGCAATGTAGCCACTTCTTATGGTTCGGCTGCGAGTGGCAAAACTTCTGTTCCTAATGCTTTTGCTGGCAACAATTCGTCTAGAAATTCTGGTGATAAGGGCAAAAAGAAGATGCGTTGCCATTATTGTAAAGCTAATGATCACTTCATCAAGTCGTGTCCTAAGTTGAAGTCCAAAGAGGCTAAGAAGAAAGAGGGTGGTTCCACTGTAAATGCTGGTTCCACTACAAATGCAGCCATTGTTGAGTCTTCTGTGAAAGGAGACTGTGATGCTGATGTTGATGCAGAACGGGCTTTTAGCGCAGAGTGCACTTACAATCCTGAGGTCCATGATGCATGCTTGTCAGTTTTGCTGCAGATTCACATGTGTGGTATTTCGACAGTGGTGCTACAAAGCACATTACCTCACATCGTGAATTATTTACCTCTCTCGAGACTGTCCCTCATGGGAATTCTATCACTTGTGGCAACAATTTCTCTTATCTAGTTCAGGGAGTTGGAAAGATTGTGCTCACTGTTGCTAATGGCAGTTCTTTCACACTTGTTGATGCACTTTATGTACCTGGGATCAAGAAGAATCTGTTGTTTGTATCTGCACTTGCTAGACTTGGACTTGTAGTCAAATTTGTGGATGACAAATATAAAGTTCATGATCTCAGTTTTGGTGATGAAATTGTTGCATCTGGCCTTTTGTGCTGTGGGCTGTATAAGCTCACTTTGTATGACAAGTGTGGACAAAATTTTGCAAATGTTGTTGCAGATTTAAGGGCTAATTCAGATGCAAAACTTTGGCATGCACGTTTTGGTCATCTGAATTTTGCCAATTTGCTACGTTTGGAGAAATCTGATATGGTTGCTTCTTTGTCGCCTCTTGAAGCACCTGTCAAACATTGTTGTGAAGGCTGTGTATTTTGGGTAAGATGCATCATTCTAAGTTTCCAAATAATGGTTCAGTTCAGGCCACATGCAGGTTGCAGCTTGTGCATAGTGATGTTTGTGGGCCCATGCAAACTCCACCGTTGGGCAATTACCTTTACTTCGTGACTTTCATTGATGATTACTCCAGGCATGCATGGGTATTTCCGCTTAAAGTGAAGTCCAAAGTTTTTATGTGCTTCAAACAGTTTCTGTACTATGGGCACCTTCCGTTCCGATCAAGGGGGGGAGTATATGTCTCATGAATTTAATGCATTTCTGGCTAGTCGTGGGATAAAACACCAATATACAGTAACTTATACACCTCAGCAAAATGGTGTTGCTGAGAGGAAAAACAGGTCACTTATGGAAATGGCACAATGTATGGTCAAAAGTCAAGCTTTGCCGCATTCTTTTTGGCTTGAGGCCATCATGTGTGCCACTTATGTACTTACCAGGTGTCCTACGAAAGCTTTGCAGTCTATTACTCCATAAGCATGGCATGATAGAAAGCCTTCTATTGAGCACATGCGTGTTTTTGGCTGTTTGGCATATGATTTGGTGCCACAAACACAACTCAAAAAATTGGATGATAAGGCTGTCAAATGTATTTTTGTTGGTTATAGTGCTGAAAGAAAAGGTTACACATTGTATCATCCGCAAACAAAACGTATTCTAGTTTCACGGGATGTAGTGTTTGTGGAAGATTCTGTTCAGCCCTCGCTGTCATGTACTAGAGACAGTAATGTAAGCTCACATGACATTTATGACACTTTGTTGCCTCTTTTCAGTGGTGGAAATATGAATGTAATTCCCACTGAGGAAAATTTACAGCCTATGGGGGTTTCTGAAAATGTTACAGATCAGCCTATTACTGATGCAAATGTACATGATGTACTTGATGAGGAAAGGGCTTAAAATGAGCAGGCTAGAGGTATGCCAAAATGGCTGGTACACACTTTGCGTGATAGTAAATTGGATGCACCTTTGTCTAGTCGTACTCGTTTAGGCTCTCGCCATGCATCTTATGCATCAGATTGTTATGCTTTGGCTGTGTATAGCTTACATGATGTTGAGGATCCTCTGTCTTTTGATGAAGCACAGAATTCAAAAAATTGGATGGCTGCCATGCAATCAGAATATGATGCACTCATAGAAAATGACACATGGACTTTATGTGATTTGCTGTAAGGTCTCTGACCCGATCACAAGAGCACCCTTGTACCACGAAATGAATACAATGGAATAAGTTACTATTTTTAGCAGTTTTCCAGATTCTGTCAGTGCCATGATGTTTAGAATGTTATAAAGATTCAAACTGTGAATTAAAATAATTTTTGTGAAAAATTTCCAAAAAAAGTAAGTTTTTGGTCACCCGACCCGTCCAGTTTTGATCATCTCGAAAAACTGCACCCGTACCTCAAATTTGAGAAAAATACATTTTTGAACCCCGAGGGCTGCTAAATATGGCAGGTACTCGTGCCAGTACGCCTTAGTTAGAGCTTCGTTTGGCAATTTACGGCATCAAAATCCGATTCGTATGACCCGTTTTAGCCTAGAACCAAATTTCCTAAAAATTGTCCGGGGAGGCACCGGGGGCCCGGGACTGTGTGGGAACAGGTCCCAGGCCACTCCAGATCAGCTTTAGCAGCTAGGGGGTGCCCTCTTGCTTTGTGGGAGTCTTGGGAAAGCTTCCAAGCCTGCAACTCAGTCTCAGAACCAGTTAACCAAGCCAACCTGACACTTGGTGGGCAGAGAACTGGACTTGCCATGCTTAACTGGAGAAGCTCCCAGATGCATTTAGCAACCCAGATCGATTTTCAGCCTGTAGGAGCCTATTTAAAGACCTGCACACACACACACACACACACACACACACACACACACACACACACACACATATGCTCACACACACACACATTGCATACTCACACACCTACACACTGGGAAGGTGCTGCCGACACACACACAGCTTTTGAAGGAGAAGGAAGGAGGGAGGTGCTGCCGAAATTCCCATCTCGAGAATTCATTACATCAGAAATTTAAGAGGATTCTCAGCCCCTAATCACGGTAATTATGGTTTAATTACTGTTCTTCTTAATCTCATCATTACCCACTCATAATTCTTGTCTACTATGCCTACTTTTAGCTATAATTCTCTATAACTGCTCTCTAAGTTTTCATAGCTATACTTCATTACATAATTATCATTCATTTAGTTAATTTATTCAGCCATTCATCATCCTTAATCAAGGATTAATGCATGATTAGGAAAGATTCTCTCTCTAGGCGGTACAGTCAATAAATTGTCAGCTAGTAATAGTGTAGATTTGTCAGAATTCAATCTTTCACTACTCAATAGAGTTGTAATTAAATTATACTTAATCTTCTCTCACATTTAGATGCGATTAAGGCTGAAAATTAATCCGTCATTAGCCCAATAAGAAGAAGGTTTTTCCATCACACATGCCTGCGGTCACTCTGCACCTTCATATTGCTCTAGGAAAAATGAACGAGCTTGCTTACTTCATATCTTTCGTGAATCAATTAGAAAAACTCTAAATTTCTTAATCATCTAAGCCAAGTAATTAACCTTAGAGTCGTTTCCCATAGGGTGGATACAGAATTACCCTTAAAATTGCTAGGGCAAAAAGGGAGAAACCTAACCTCGTGCATAAGGAGGAGTCTTTAATAAATCTAATCTGCCGATTGGTTTGTCATGTTACTCTCGGACCTTAGCTCTTTTTTTTTTGAAGTCTATCATTTAAGTAGTGAGAAAAATGGCCCCGGTTAAGAGAACTCGCTTCGGTGGAGCCCACGACCACGAGGGGGGAACAAGCAATGTCAACGGAAAAGGAAAGGCTCCCATGGACAAGCAAATACCGGCCATCTGACGGACTATTGACGAAGAAATGGAAGAGGTAGGTCCCAATTTCTATTCAAGTTGTTTAATTAACATTGCATACGATTAGTTAGGAATGAACATATCCCCGAACATGTTGGAGAAATCCGACAGAAACCTCGGCATTGAATGCATAGTACATTTAAGTATAAAGTAGGAAAGAAATGATTGATGGGTATGCTGTTTGCAAGAGGAAAGAATGTTTGCTAGGAAAAATTTAGCTCGACATGTTCATTTTATTTCCAATGTTGAATCAGTCTTGACCCCCCTACTGATCACAGGGGGCAGAGTTCTTCGTTAGGACTCTTGAATCCACGACTTGCTTTCTATCCGGTGGATACCCACGACTTGCTTTCTATGCGGTGGGAACCCACGTCTTGCTTTCTATGCGGTGGGAGTTTCCATGACGTGCTTTCTATGCGGTGGACATACCTAGTTGTATGGGCAGCTAGGCGACAACGGGAGGAGTGAACTCTCGCTGGAGGGGGGATGTTGTACCTCCAGAACATTGGAACTTTTATGAATAAGTTTGAGTAGAATTTTTACTAGAATTCTGTCTTGGTGTTGTTTGCAATACTAGTTGAAGGGCTGTTTTAACGAACCATGTGATTCGGAATTAAACAAGGAATATCTATGCTGAACAACCTTGTGGTAGTAATTAGGTCACACGAGGAAGTGTGAGTGTGGGGGTGGAAAGTGGGGGCTTGGCTCGGGTTGCCAATGCCTACAAGATGGGTGGTCCCGATTGGTCGGGAACTCTCTGTCCCCATAGTGCTTACTCGATATTAGTATTACTCATTGCCCCTAGAGCGGCGAATCCTCGAGAGTACGTGCCTCTGAAACATGGGGAAAAAGGCACTCGGGGTTTCTCTCCTCTTGGAAGGTGGGTCTTAGGATCGTTAGATAGTTAAGTACGCTTCCCCTGCGAGGTGGAGCTAGATCTCGTTGCTAGTAGGCTCGAACTCGACTCACTTCGTGATGAGATATCGTCCGCTAGTTGAACCTTGAACCATTTTGTTTGCTTCCACTATAGATCTAGTGGCCACGAGGTTTACCATCAGATCCGTTGTTTGATACGATGGGGTGGGGACCTCACACCTGGTATCAGAGCCTAGGTTAGGCTGGAAAAATAAAGTCGTATTGTTTGAACATTTAAAAGGAACTGAAAGTATATAGGTAGTTGATCCGAATTCCTTGCATTGGTGTTGCAGGAAGACCCCATGCTCGAATATCAAAAGTTCCAAGTGTTTGAGCTTATTTATGAGCAAGCTCGAAGATCCCCTGTTTACTAGTTCAGGCGAGATGTCATGGAGATACTGTTGAAGGCTTATACGCTACACTCCACTCGCATTGACAAAGGATGGGAACTTGATTGGACATTTCCAGGAGGGGTTTACTACATCAATGCTCGAAAGCTAGGTTGCCTGGCTACCGACTTGAAGAAGATACGTTGGGGACAAGAGTTAAGTTGAGAGTGATAGAGATATTCTATTTGGTGCCCACACGATTAGACCAGACTGTTTCGGACAACTCCAACCAAACCATCAACGACTGGCTCTTGGAGAAGGTCACCAATGTGATTCCACCAAACCAAGTCAAAACCTTTGGATTACTGAAAGCGGAACTCCAACCCGATATCTTAGTTTATTATCCCCTCAAGAATGTGTATAAGAACTATTACACGAATGAAGTAGTGCATCATGTCAATACCATTTCCTAGGCGTATGTTATACGCAAATCCATAAAGCCATGTAATAAGCGGTCATCAATCATTCTAAACCTTGAGGAGTTTCGATTGTAATAAATTTCCATCAATAAAGTGCTTTTTGTCTCTGAATCTCTGTCTCCTGATAAAGTAGAATCTTGAATTTTATTTAAAGTCTCGTGTCTATTTTGAAATCCAAGTAATGGTATCAAGAATTTCGTATAACCCATGTAGGTACCGCATGTTGCTCTGTACTTGGCAGTGCAAGAGAAGAATCTCCTCCTTAAGCAAGCCCAACCTCCGATCTTTAAGGGCAAGGGGGTAAATGTGGAGAGAGATGCGGAAGTATGGATGGAAGCCATGGACGATTACTTTGAAGCTGCGGGAACACAACCCGTAAATCAGACCATGCTTGCGATGTTCCGCTTGACTGGCGATGCCAAGATATGGTGGAAGCAACATTGCAGAGACCTGGACATTAAAGGATCTTCCCAATCTTGGGAAGACATCAAAGCTGCGATAATGGGGCGATATTTACCACCTGCCTATAGGACCTTGAGAATGAATGAATTCTTTTCACTTCGGCAGCTGAATTCAACTGTCGAAGAATACTATGCAAAGTTTGTCACTCTTCGGAGATGTGCTCCTAAGATGACCTTGGAACAACAGGTGGCAAGGTTCTGTCAAGGACTAATCGATCCCTTGAACACTCAGCTGGAGGCTCTCAGGCCGTCAACACTAGAGGATGCCTTGTTGAGGGCTAAACCTCTAGCTCTCGAAGTACAAAAGGCTAATCAGAATAGGAAGAATCATTGGGCAAAGAGGGCAAGGAACACTGCTTGGGACAACATACCAGCCAACCAAACCTATAACCAGTGCCCTATTGTGGCTACCACCACAACCATGGAGTTCCCTGATGTTCGATGCTATGGTTGCGGCGAGCATGGACACTACAGATCCAATTGCCCCAGGAACATTCATGCAACCAACGCCAATGCCATACCCTTGAATACCCGTGGGCGTGGCCAAGCTAATGGAAGAGGAGGACGCGGAAGAATGAACAGAGGCCAAGGGCGTGGATCTACCGCCAGAGTGAATGCCGCAGTAGTACAACCAACTGTGGGTGATGAAGCAGTGGAGAGAGCAACCCTACATGCTGCAATTGACAATCTCAATGGTTGCGAGCAATACACAGTCATTCATACGCCAGGATCTCTCAGAGGTGAACAAGTTAACTTCCTTATAGATTGTGGCAGTACTCTTTCATTTCTTTCACCCAGATGCATGAGAAAGCTTAAGCTAGATAAGTATCCGTCAAGCAAGCTAGTTGTTGAGTTAGCAAACGGCAAGGAGGTAGTATCTCAACACTCTGCAGGCAAAATTGACTTTGATTTAGGGGCACACCCAACTTCTGCCCAATTTCCAACCTTACCCTTAGGATTCTTTGATGGGATACTAGGGATGGACTGGCTAAAGAAAAATAGGACCCACATACATTGTGCACAAGGGAATTTTACCTTTACAGATAACTTGGGTAATGAAGCCTTAATCCAGGGGGAAAATGGGAGACCTAAGGCTACTCTAGTTAAGGCCAGCAGACTTTTGAAGGGACTAAGGAAGGGTCAACAAATATATGCAGTTAAACACAACAAGGTGGACCAATCAGATACCTCACTTCGACCAAAATGGTTGAGAGAGTATGATGATGTATTCCCCGAAGACCTTACGAATCTTCCACCACACAGAGAGGTAGATCATGAGATTGAGACTATTCCTGGGTGTGAACCTATCTCAAAAAGACCTTATAAAATGTCACTTCCGGAGGCCATCGAACTCAAAGAACAACTTAGGCAACTCATTGAGCAAGGATTCATTCGACCCAGTACTTCTCCTTGGGGTGCTCCAGTTCTTTTCCAAAAGAAGAAGGATGGGACCTTAAGGCTATGCATAGACTATCGTGGACTGAACCAAGTAACTGTCAAGAACAAGTATCCAATTCCAAGGATTGACGAACTTTTGGACAGACTCCACGGCGCCAAAATATTTACGAAGATAGATCTAAGGTCAGGATATTACCAAATCAGGATCAAGGAATCAGATATTCCGAAGACAGCTTTCAATACTAGGTATGGGCACTACGAGTTCACAGTAATGTCTTTTGGTCTAACAAATGCTCCTGCAAGCTTCAACCGACTTATGCAGGATATTTTCAGACCTTACCTCAATGATTTTGTCTTGGTTTTCTTTGATGACATTCTGATCTATTCCAAAGACGAGGCAGATCACGAAGAACATGTTCGCAAAGTACTTGATCTCCTTCAAGAACACCAGCTTTACGTTAAAGAGAGCAAGTGCACTTTTTGCTCACCAAAGGTCAACTATCTTGGATTTGTCATTTCGGCTAAAGGGATTTCAGTGGAACCAGACAAAGTCAAGGACATCGTTGACTGGCCTTAACCATCCACTGTCAGCGAAGTAAGGGGATTTCTTGGAATAACGGGATGGTACAGGATTTTTGTCAAGGATTATGCACGTATTGCTACACCTTTGACGGAACTCCTGAAGAAAGGAATGAGGATCGAATGGAAGACCGAGCACGAGTCTAGCTTTGCTAAGCTAAAAGATTTCTTGGTCTCAGCTCCTATTTTAAAGCTTCCAGACTTCAGTAAAGAATTTGAAGTAGCGACAGATGCTATTAAGTCTGCTCTAGGCGGAGTTCTTACTCAAGAAGGAAGACCGGTGGCATATACTTCGTGAAAGCTGAGGGATCATGAGAAGAATTATCCCACTCACGATTTGGAACTATTAGCAGTTATACATGCGCTGAAGTTATGGAGACATTATCTTCTTGGGCGCAAGTTTCAGCTGGTTACAGACCACAAGAGTTTAAAGTGGATTTTCACCCAACCCATTCTCAATATGCGACAACGGCGATGGATAGAGCTATTACAGGAATATGACCTTGACATAAAGTATAGACCAGGGAAGGAAAACGCAGTTGCAGATGGTCTTAGCCGAAAATCGTTTCTCGGAGGTATCTCTATTCCAAACAACCCTATCTGGGATAGAATCAAAGAAGCATCCCTCGAAGATCTAGAGTACCAACGTATGGCTTCATTAGTCCAGCAGAATAAGATACCTGAAGCTAAAGATTACTCTCTTATGGGAGGATGTCTTTACTACAGACATAGACTCTGCGTACCCAGAGACCCAGCTTTAAAAAAGGCCATTCTATATGAAGCACACGATAGCCCTACATCCGGACACCCAGGCTATGCTAAAACTCTTCACGCTGTCAGAAGGAGTTATTTCTGGTCTGGAATGAAAGGAGACATACTTCGCTATGTGAGGCAATGTCTTTCTTGTCAACGGATAAAGGCCGAAAGGATCAAATTACCAGGGCAACTTCAACCTCTTGACATACCCCAGATGAAGTGGGAATGCATCAGTATGGATTTTGTTACAGGGTTACCTTCTACAGGAGGTTATGATTTTGTTTTCGTGGTTGTTGACATGCTCACAAAAGTGGCTCATCTAATACCCGTAAAGACAACCTTTACTGCTTCAAATATTAGTCGGGTATTCATCAAGGAGATTTTCAGACTACATGGTCTACCCAAGCGTATTGTCAGTGATAGAGATGCCAAGTTTACATCAAAATTTTGGACTTCTCTTTTCCAATCTATTAGGTCACAATTAGCTTTCAGTACAGCATACCATCCACAAACAGATGGGCAAACTGAAAGAGTTAATCAAGTCATTGAGGACATTCTCAGAGCCTATTCTTTGCAAGAGCAAAAGAAGTGGTTACAATATCTACCTTTGGTAGAATATGCTTATAACTCTTCCGAACACAGAAGCAGTGGAATGTCACCTTTCAAAGCTCTTTATGGAGAGGACTGTTTAGCACCACTGAACTTCTCAGATCCAACCATCAGAGTAGAAGCCTCTAGAAAGATGTTAGAAGATATGGAAGCACAGACTAGAGCCATTCGCCAGGACATTCAGGCAGCTCAAGATAGATAGAAGCACTATGCAGATAAGAACCGCACAGATAGAACTTTCAAGGAAGGAGATAAGGTTTTTCTCCGAGTCCGACCTAAGAAAAGCAATTTATCGCTAGGCAGATACAAGAAGCTAAGCCCAAGGTATTGTGGACCATTTGAGATCGTTAAGGTTGTAAGTAACCAGGCCTACAAGCTAAAATTACCTTCAAACTTGAAGGTTCATGATGTATTCCATGTCAGCTTACTCAAACACTATATTCCCAATCCTAATCAATTCTTGGACTCAGATCAGATAGTCATGCCAGCACAAGGAGTTCTCGAGCTCCAACCTGACTATGTACTTGAAACAAGGGAAAGAAAGTTATGCAACAGAATTATCACGGAGCATCTAGTAAAATGGAAGGATTACCCTGAAGAAGATGCAACTTGGGAGGACGAATCGACGCTCTTAAAAGATTACTCAAACTCATTCTTGAGATGAGGAAATCTCAAATTTTTCACGTTGGGGAGGTTGTAAGGTCTCTGACCCGATCACAAGAGCACCCTTGTACCACGAAATGAATACAATGGAATAAGTTACTATTTTTAGCAGTTTTCCAAATTCTGTTAGTGCCATGATGTTTAGAATGTTATAAAGCTTCAAAATGTGAATTAAAATAATTTTTGTGAAAAATTTCCAAAAATAGTAAGTTTTTGGTCACCCGATCCGTCCAGTTTTGATCATCTCGAAAAACTGCACCCGTACCCCAAATTTGAGAAAAATACATTTTTGAACCCCGGGGGCTGCTAAATATGGCAGGTACTCGCGCCAGTACGCCTTAGTTAGAGCTTCGTTTGGCAATTTACGGCATCAAAATCCGATTCGTATGACCCGTTTTAGCCTAGAACCAAATTTCCTAAAAATTGTCCGGGGAGGCACCGGGGGCCCCGGACTGTGTGGGAACAGGTCCCAGGCCACTCCAGATCAGCTTTAGCAGCTAGGGGGTGCCCTCTTGCTTTGTGGGAGTCTTGGGAAAGCTTCCAAGCCTGCAACTCAGTCTCAGAACCAGTTAACCAAGCCAACCTGACACTTGGTGGGCAGAGAACTGGACTTGCCATGCTTAACTGGAGAAGCTCCCAGATGCATTTAGCAACCCAGATCGATTTTCAGCCTGTAGGAGCCTATTTAAAGACCTGCACACACACACACACACACACACACACACACACACACACACACACACACACATTGCATACTCACACACCTACACACTGGGAAGGTGTTGCCGACACACACACAGCTTTTGAAGGAGAAGGAAGGAGGGAGGTGCTGCCGAAATACCCATCTCGAGAATTCATTACATCAGAAATTTAAGAGGATTCTCAGCCCCTAATCACGGTAATTATGGTTTAATTACTGCTCTTCTTAATCTCATCATTACCCACTCATAATTCTTGTCTACTATGCCTACTTTTAGCTATAATTCTCTATAACTGCTCTCTAAGTTTTCATCGCTATACGTCATTACATAATTATCATTCATTTAGTTAATTTATTCAGCCATTCATCATCCTTAATCAAGGATTAATGCATGATTAGGAAAGATTCTCTCTCTAGGCGGTACAGTCAATAAATTGTCAGCTAGTAATAGTGTAGATTTGTCAGAATTCAATCTTTCACTACTCAATAGAGTTGTAATTAAATTATACTTAATCTTCTCTCACATTTAGATGCGATTAAGGCTGAAAATTAATCCGTCATTAGCCCAATAAGAAGAAGGTTTTTCCATCACACATGCCTGCGGTCACTCTGCACCTTCATATTGCTCTAGGAAAAATGAACGAGCTTGCTTACTTCATATCTTTCGTGAATCAATTAGAAAAACTCTAAATTTCTTAATCATCTAAGCCAAGTAATTAACCTTAGAGTCGTTTCCCATAGGGTGGATACAGAATTACCCTTAAAATTGCTAGGGCAAAAAGGGAGAAACCTAACCTCGTGCATAAGGAGGAGTCTTTAATAAATCTAATCTGCCGATTGGTTTGTCATGTTACTCTCGGACCTTAGCTCTTTTTTTTTTGAAGTCTATCATTTAAGTAGTGAGAAAAATGGCCCCGGTTAAGAGAACTCGCTTCGGTGGAGCCCACGACCACGAGGCGGGAACAAGCAATGTCAACGGAAAAGGAAAGGCTCCCATGGACAAGCAAATACCGGCCATCTGACGGACTATTGACGAAGAAATGGAAGAGGTAGGTCCCAATTTCTATTCAAGTTGTTTAATTAACATTGCATACGATTAGTTAGGAATGAACATATCCCCGAACATGTTGGAGAAATCCGACAGAAACCTCGGCATTGAATGCATAGTACATTTAAGTATAAAGTAGGAAAGAAATGATTGATGGGTATGCTGTTTGCAAGAGGAAAGAATGTTTGCTAGGAAAAATTTAGCTCGACATGTTCATTTTATTTCCAATGTTGAATCAGTCTTGACCCCCCTACTGATCACAGGGGGCAGAGTTCTTCGTTAGGACTCTTGAATCCACGACTTGCTTTCTATGCGGTGGATATCCACGACTTGCTTTCTATGCGGTGGGAACCCACGTCTTGCTTTCTATGCGGTGGGAGTGTCCATGACGTGCTTTCTATGCGGTGGACATACCTAGTTGTATGGGCAGCTAGGCGACAACGGGAGGAGTGAACTCTCACTGGAGGGGGGATGTTGTACCTCCAGAACATTGGAACTTTTATGAATAAGTTTGAGTAGAATTTTTACTAGAATTCTGTCTTGGTG
Organism: Adiantum capillus-veneris; assembly: GCF_014529385.1. Taxonomy (NCBI): domain Eukaryota; kingdom Viridiplantae; phylum Streptophyta; class Polypodiopsida; order Polypodiales; family Pteridaceae; genus Adiantum; species Adiantum capillus-veneris. Next base: position 22,691,773 of record NC_140955.1, read on the forward strand.
TTGTTTGCAATACTAGTTGAAGGGCTGTATTAACGAACCATGTGATTCGGAATTAAACAAGGAATATCTATGCTGAACAACCTTGTGGTAGTAATTAGGTCACACGAGGAAGTGTGAGTGTGGGGGTGGAAAGTGGGGGCTTGGCTCGGGTTGCCAATGCCTATGAAATGGGTGGTCCCGATTGGTCGGGAACTCTCTGTCCCCATAGTGCTTACTCGATATTAGTATTACTCATTGCCCCTAGAGCGGCGAATCCTCGAGAGTACGTGCCTCTGAAACATGGGGAAAAAGGCACTCGGGGTTTCTCTCCTCTTGGAAGGTGGGTCTTAGGATCATTAGATAGTTAGGTACGCTTCCCCTGTGAGGTGGAGCTAGATCTCGTTGCTAGTAGGCTCGAACTCGACTCACTTAGTGATGACAGATCGTCCGCTAGTTGAACCCTGAACCATTTTGTTTGCTTCCGCTATAGATCTAGTGGCCACCAGGTTTACCATCAGATCTGTTGTTTGATACGACGGGGTGGGGACCTCACATTTGCCTCCTGGCAAACAGGCCATTGGTATGAAGTGGGTTTACAAGTTGAAACGCAAGCCAGATGGTGAGATCGATCGCCATAAGGCACGACTTGTTGCAAAGGGTTATGCACAACAAAAATGCATAGATTATGAAGAGACTTTTTCTCCCACTTGTCGTATGACTACTGTGCGTTTTCTATGTGCATTGGTAGCTCATTTTGGTTGGGATGTACATCAATCAGACATTGTTACTGCTTTCTTGAATGGTGACATATTTGAGGAAGTTTATGTAACGCAACCTCGCGGTTTGGTCATAAAAGGACAAGAGGAAAAAGTGTGCAAATGTAAGAAGGCTTTGTATGGGTTGAAGCAATCTCCTCGTGCTTGGTATGAGAGAGCTGACACTCATTTGGTTAAACGAGGCTTTTCGTAACAGTCCAACAGAAAGCACATTGTATGTAAAGCATGAGGGTGATGTACTTCTCATTGTGGTTCTTTATGTTGATGATTTGCTGATCACTGGACCAAATGAGAGACATTTTTTTGAATTTAAGGCTGATTTGAATGCTACTTTCAAGATAAAAGATTTGGGGTTGTTGCATCATAATTTGGGTATACAGTTTAAGCAGTGTGATGGTGGTATTGCCTTGTGTCAGAAAAGTTACATAGAGACATTGCTATGTAAGTTTGGAATTGAGGATTGCAAACCTATTGCCACTCCCATGGAAACAGGTTTGAAGTTAGGGTCTACATGATGTTGGCAATCCTGTTGATCTCACTCTTTACCAAACTGTTGTCGGCTGCCTCATTTATGTATGCAACACGAGGCCAGATATTCAGTTTGCAGTCTCACAGGTCAGCAGATTCATGCATAGCCTAGGGTCTAAGCATTGGCAAACTTTCAAGAGGATTTTCCGCTACCTTAGTGGCACTTTACACCTTGGCTTGTTTTATCCCAAGGGGGGATCATTGCCGCTAGACTTACATTCTTTTTCGGACTCAGATTGGGCTGGCTGTTTTCACACGCGAGTGTCCACAAGTGGTTTTTGTTTCATGCTTGGCAGTTCATGTATATCGTGGTTGAGCAAGAAGCAACCTACAGTGGCCACTTCGAGTTGTGAGGCTGAGTACAGGGCAATATTCACAGCTACGGTTGAGTGTGTATGGCTCAGATGCCTTATGGCTGATTTGGGTGTTGGATAGGACATTGCCAACACTATCTACACTGACAGTCAGAGCGCATTGGAAATTGTGAGGAACCCAGTTTTTCATGCTCGCACAAAGCACATTGCGGTGCATTACCACTATGTCAGGGAGAGGCTCTCAGAAGGAGAGATCAGCTTGGCTTATGTGCCAACACAAGACAACCTTGCAGATCTTTTCACAAAGGCATTGTCTCGTGAGAAGCTTGAAGCTTTCCGTAAATCTTTGGGCTTACTCCCCTTTGTGGACTGATCATGTCCTCAGTGCATGACACTTCCCTTTACTCATGTGCTAGATCTCGTTCACTGCATCACTCCAGGGGGGATTGGTTACCATATACATGTGGTAGTGATGTGTGTAAACACACTAGGACCGTCGGGGCATTTTTTCCCTCTTTAGGAGGTTTTTTCCCCCATGCATTGTATATGTGCCCATCACTCTAGGCCTATCCATCTTTCCATTCACACTAAGTAATACACTCTCTATTGTGTGCCTTGAGATTCCTTCATCTTCTCCAAGCTGTGTGCGTTTATCTGCACCCTAATTCCAACATTCTTTGTGTTCCCTCAACACTAGCTAGTGCAATGAAGATGGAAGCTTCAAGCACTAAGAAAAACACTTATAAAACACAACAACAATTCCCTCACGGTCTCAGACCCAAGACCTCACACACCTTTGAAGATGGTGAGAGCTAGCGGGGTATGAGAGTAGATTGAGAGGAAGAAGTAGTAGTCCTACAAGAAAGATGTACATCTCCACACATAATCACTCATATTAGCATAGCATAGATTAGTAATTAGCATGGTAGAAAAGATGAGCATGCATTGAAGCTTGGATCTTGGTTGGATTTTCATCACAATGCCAAGAGTTGTTGGTGTAGCCTTCCCTTATCACAAGCTTGGAGTAGGTGATAAGTTTTCCATTAATGCTTGAGAAGGAGAGAGAGAGTCTGCTTGCTTCACACATGAGCTAGTGTGAGTGTGTGTGGAATAATGACTTGAGAAAATCAGCCCCCTCTCTCTCTTGGTCGACCCCTCATGCTATTTCGTCTTGCTGACACCCTATTGGACTTCGCCAGGCTTATCCAATAGGATTTAAGGAGCATAAGTGATAGTCTTCTGACATGTGTCCCCCTTTCCCCTTTTGTGAGAGCTTTAGATAATTAATTAATGCAACTAAACTCTCATTAGACCCCTTTGTCCTATGGCCCCAATAGGAATCAGGCAAGCCATTGGGCTACTGAATGCTCATTGGACCCCTTGGGAGACTGTCCAATAGTCTTTTAGAGAGCTTATTCTTATTGTTTCTTTTATTAAGTGTTTTTTGATTAGTTAAACTAGATTTATTGTAGCCTAATTCTCATTGGTCCACCTCCATAGCCATCCAATAGGATTCGAGTACACCTTGAGCATCTGGGCTATGGAGCTGACATTTGTTCCTCATTCCCTTTGTGTAAAGGAGGCTTGCTAGTGTGTGTGCATGTGTGTGTGTGTGTGTGTGTTTCTCTCTCATCTCTACATGGAAGGCTTGCCCCCTCCTTTGTAGGATTCATGAAGACTTTTGGTACGCACACAAAGCATCCAATTTTTACTAAGCTTTGACCATTGGACACAACCTTTGAATTTTGGAACCTTAGCATTTTGGAAGCTTAATGGGCTACTTTAAAGCCCATTGCTACACATTGATCTTTTGCAGATGGCCCCCCCTGTGGATGCTTATTTCCCTCATGTAGATCCCTATTGTGGCCGCGGTCTGCTAGCTTAACCAATATTCTATCTTTTTCTCCCCTTGCACTTTCCCATATTAAATGATCAGTTTAACATGAGAAAATCATTTTGGAGAATTATATATTAGTTATTATGACATAACGGAAGCAAGAAAATGCAAAACCAAAGGGAGATCACGAAGTATACATTTTGATAGAGAGGATAATGAAGAAGTATATGTTGTCACCGACAGTGAAGCAAAGGCAATATTCCAGTGCAGCTTGGGGAGAATTCAACAAGGTGTATCCAAGAGGTCCAAGTTGCCCATGAAGAGTGGGCTTTATGAAGGACTCCAGCCAATTGCATGAGGAAATGTTTTGGAATGGTAGGGAAGAGAATTTGTGTTAGCAAATTACAAAGCAGTCATGTGGGAATGGTTGCTCCCTATTTTTGGTATGAGAGAATTTTTAAAGACAAGACAGTTGCACAGTGGATATGGTTCTACAATTATGAATTAGGCCACACACAGAAAGTACAGAGGCAAGTTAAATTCTCACCCGTTGTTCCTACTTTCTGGCAAGTGGATATTGGATCCAACTTATCAAAGGAAGAGAGTGAAAATTTGGTACAAAGTGGATTTTAATTTGAATATTTTGCAACACCACTATGATGCATGAACAATACAAATGATTCTCTTACACAAGGAGGCTCCAATAGCAGGAAGCGTAAGTGAAGACATGGTATTTCCAAAGAAGCACAAAAGAGATTGGAGTCAGCTACAAGTATGGTTGCAACGTTCTTGGACGAGAAACTAGAAAAGTGAACAGAGAGAGTTGACAGAGAGTTGTTATGATGTAAACATTAAGGTAGAACCTAGTTGCACATGTCCCAATTTTCAGAAGAGAGAATGTACACATAAATAGTTTTTGGCATGTAAGCACATGTACTATGTGTATGTGCATATTCTAGGGCTTCAGCCAAAAGAGCACATGGTCATTCATCATCATGCACTAACTCCCATAGGCCATGCATCTGTATTAGGGAAAACCTGCAAGATAAAGTGTGTGGTGTAGTGAATCTAGATCTTAGATATTGTCCTGTAGAGGTATGCATTGAAGGAGATTTCTCTTTTGTATTAGATGTGGAGTAGCTTTCCAGACACATGAGACTTTATTTGAATTCCTTAAAGTAAGAGAAGCATGCTTTGTAGTATCTATTCAGACGATTGTACAAGCCAAAACTAAGACTTTTGGAAACTTGTACATGTTTTTGGTGTGTATCATTAACAGAGATTCAAAATATTAAGCCAATTTGTTGCAAGATTATAGATATATTTTATTGTGTATAATATTCTAATGTCGTTGTTTTGGATTTTTTTTTGAGCTGTTAGAAAAGACTCTATATCTAAAATCAAAAAGCTCGCACAACTGTTTTTGATTGCAAAAGCTCACAATTTAAACACACTCCTCTCTCTCTCGTTTTTGTTGCACACCCTAAGAAAGACATGGCATGCCTTCACGAATATTCCCCATATCCTCAAAGATTAACAAGTGGCATCACAGCCTAGGTGCTCATTGCAGTAGATTATCGTCGTCTTCCTCCTCGACAAAGCACAAGTGCTCAAAGCAGACACCTTTGCGAGCATATCAAATGGCACATTAGGTGGGCATTGGCATTGGTGCTAGCAAAGCCAAGGTGGTGTCGTCAAGGCCAACCCTTTGTAGTTTGCATCTCAAAACACCCAAAAAATGGTGCATGTGGCGGTACAAATAGAGTGGTTGGGAGATCTATCTATAGGCGTTTCAAAAAACTATCTTTAGGATCGTCATATTTAGAGAATATTAAATGTGGTGTAATTGGTTACTGCAAAAGGTGGTTGCTGTTTGACCAGCTTCTCACAACGTTATTGTAGATCAAAACTTCTAAACAAGAAGCTTTTCAAAACATTGTGTATGCTTAGTCAAGTATTTTCCAATGGAGGTGCTTGGTTTTGTAGTATATCGAAAAGCTATCTTAGGTCTATTGCTACCAAGATTGACAATTTTTTGGCATTTCAAAAGGGTATTGTAAGTAGAAAATATTGTGCTCCAATCTGAAATCATTTTTGGTTGAGCTTATCAATAGTTTTGGTAGCATCTCAAAAAGCTATAGTACTTAACTTCATCAATTACAAAATGAGCATCCCAAAGGTGATAACATTAGAGAATGATCTAATGGGACTAGTTCTCCTCACAAAAGGAGATCTTTTGTATGAAGATCATCCAGATCAAAGGTTTTTTACAACAAGCTGGTCAATCAACACATGCAAAGTAAAAAATTTGCTTTTCCCTATTTAGTGTCATAGATATTTTATCTTTTGTCTGTTGTAAAAAAAATTCATATATTTCTTATCCAGAAGCCTTGTTTTAGCCTACCAATTGTCAGTTAATGTCATGCCAAATTTTGTGCGGGTTATAGACACTACCATACACACACCACCTGAGTGGTAAACCTCCCAATAATATTTGTTTTTGTTTAAGTCCTATTTTTGTACACCACTTCTCATGAGGTTTTTGGGTAAACCAAAACCCAAGGTATGGCAGTGAACCAAGAACTCCATTTGTTTCGGTAGCTTAACAGTTGCACCCGGTTACGGGTATACCAAAACCCTTGGTTGTGAGAGAACCTAAAACTCATGGTTCATGAGTACACCAAAATCACAAAGTATCATGATAATGGTCAATATAGTTTGGGCTTGAGGGGGCATTGTTGGGTTCAAGCCCATTGTACCCTTGGGAAACCATCTTGGAGCATGCAAATGAACTCTAGTTCTTTTGGAAGTATGCATGGCAAGTTTTTCATATTATAGATGTAAGGCTTTCACAAAATTAATATAGTGTGTTTTTTTGTCTTTTGTTGTGTCAACTTCTCTCTCTCTCTCTCTCTCTCTCTCTCTCTCTCTCTCTCTCTCTCTCTCTCTCTCTCTCTCTCTCTCATGTGTGTGTGTTTTCTGTTGCACGCCCCAAGCAAGCTATGTCCCGCCTTCACTATCATCCCTCATAGCTTGAAAGCCTAACACTTATCTATCTTCAGTTCAAAGGTGAGTATGATCACACATCATGATAGATATTGCAATCCAAATAAACATAATTAAATATCAACATATTTGGGCATGGTATTCTTAAATTTTAATTCTGGTGAGAGTGTAGTGTGACGTCTCTACACAGGACAAAAAAATGTCTTTCTATGTTCACTTTGAAGTGAGAAAATCTTTGCACATCAAAATCAAAGTTCACTTAATGAAGTCAAACTAACCTCTACTATGTTATATTTCTCAAAGTGATTACCTCATGTGAGAGTACACTCTGCACACAAAAGCAATAACCTAAATTATATCACTTATTCACTTAGTAGTGTTAGTTAAATGAGCACATAGCAAGTGACTCCTATACTAAACAAACACCTTGCAAAGAGTGAGATACTAAGCTCTACATAACATACAAGGCTTATACTATTTGACCCTAAAAATTAAATTATTTGTCAAACTTTGATCAACAAAATTTTAAATTATTTTTTTATCAAATTTATTTTAGAACTATGTTTTCAAAATGTACTTATGAATTCAATGTTTTTTTTTTGTTTTTTTTTTTTGCACATTGATTACCTTTTGAAGTATCGAATGTGCCCAAGAGGCAATCCTCCTTGCTTATATATAAATTTTTTTGATCGATTTTTTTTGGATCAAAAACAAAAACCTAAAATGTTATATGGGACCCCATTTTTTATGACATGGCACTGTATAAAACACACGTATAATATGGATCAACAAATAATACACATTTTATTCGCGTATTATTCATCTCCCAAATAACGAACAATGCTACTTCGATATTAAATATGGGCACACACACTCAACTTTTACCAATTTGTTTTGGCAATTAGGCATATCCAATGATTGGAGTTGCTTAACAAACACATCAATTAAATGATTGCACACTCATATATAATAAATTCCCTAGGCATGCACACACTCAAGATTATGTGCACACACACTTCAATTTGATTTTGGTAGTTTTTTCTCTTTTTGGTGTTGCACAAGGTGAATTTCTCTTCAATCAAGCATCAATATTTAAGAACACATATGAACATTGGTAAAATATTAACTAAGAATTATCTTGATGCACACATGATTCATTGATAAAAAATGACCATCAATTTTACTCCAATTCAATCAAATTAGGCAAAAATGTGGATCAATTGATTTAGATACCTAATTCTAGCAAATGATTAAGCAAACATTGAAGCCACATTAAGAAATCAAAAATTCAATGATAAAGTTAGTGCACTTACATTGTTATAGCACTCCAAGCCATTATTTTCTCAGCACAAAAATGAATCAATGCACACACAAGCGTGTGCACCACCAAACCGGATCCAAAACTGACCAATTTAGGTCACAAATCAATCACTCAAATAACAAGATTAGGCATACATAAACACAAAAACTTGATTCAACCTCTAACTAGGAGATTAAACATACATTACACTTCAAAATTTAGCGGATAGTCTATCAAAATTAGTCAAAATATAGTTGAAAGTAGTGATTAGCAAACATGGAATTAAATGTAAATGAAGGAGCATTAGTACAAGCTAGTGTGAAATAAGTTAAAATGGGAGTGGAATTGGGGGGTTTGGGGGTAGCATAACTCAAAATTATCTTCAAATACTTAGACACATAATCAAATCAAACTAAAATTGAAACACACACACTCAAAACCAATGGAATTAGTGACAAAGTCTCTCTATTCTTTACATCTGCTACTCACTAGCTTAGGTTATTGATCCCTAGAAACAACACCAAATGTTTGGGGTACATTGTAGCATAGGCCTAATCCACAACCCAAGACAAAAAAGATTATCAATCCATGGCCCTAGGGATTGGATGCACAAGCATCATTGGAGCATCAAATGAGAGGATTCAAGAGAATGCTTTGCAATAGATAGAGATTTGTCTAACCCTAATCACTCTCTAATCTTCACTCAGGCATCACCTACACACATCAATCCCACCAAAGTCTAACTTATTGGTGACTTCAATATCAAGAGCACTCTTTGACAAGCACACATACTATTAATAACATTGGCATTGACCTCCCCAATCACCACATGCCAACCAAGATACTTAATTAAATGATCCACACACAAAGAGAATGTGCTTGAGTCTCATTAAATGTACCTACATATGATCACACAATAGGGCACATACTCCAATCACAAGACAAAGTGCACACACACACTTCACTAATTAACCTAATTAGAGATGTTAGATATCACAAAATTTAAGCACTCATAGAATGGTAGGAGTGTTCAATCAAAACAATAAGTCACTAGCTCTCTCAAATTTAGAATATTGAAAGGATAAAAACTACTTCATGACATTAGAAAAATGTAGAAGAAACAAGGTTAATGAATAATATAGAGATTAGAATAATCAAGAAATAGCTTAAATCTAATCATAAAGGATTATGATCATCCTTCTAAGAATGGGCATTAAGCTCAAGGCTAGACCATCCAAGTGTGATACTCGAGAATGGGATCCCAAGAACGAATCCTCTTTGCACAATCTTGACTTCTTATAAAGGTATGGACTCCCAGACTTTATGTATTATAATTAAGTTAAGCTCACCTCCACAAGTTATACAAATGTAAGCCTTAAACCATATAAGATTAATAGGAAAAATTGTAGCATGTCCTCCTATACTTGGTGAATCCTTGGTCCATGTGTTAGTCGCTATCAACACAATCAATATTAAAGATTTTATGCATTGAAGGATTATATATCCACTATGCCCATATTAGCTGTTGTGGTGTTACTAGCAAGCTAACCTAACAACACAATTTTGCACTATTTTGAGCTTATTATTGTAAAATTTCCATCATTTTTTTAATATAAAAACTCCATTATGTCCAAATATGTAGCTTTGATTCTGATTTTGAAAATGTAAAGGTAGTATTCGGGGCCAAGCACTTCTAGATTGTATTTATTCTAGGTCATCTTGAGGCTCCACTTACCATAAATTGAGCCAGCTTCACATTTCCAAATTTATGGTTAAAGTATAACAACCATTTTTTTGCAAAGTTTTTGAAAGTTCATTCTTGATAATAAGTGCATGGCGTTTCTACAAAGCACTATGTATTCTCCATCTTCTCCCTCAAGCTCATAACTCTCTCGAGAATGGTCCTCTTGGAGTGCCGTCTACATTATTGCATTTGTAGGTAAAAGTGCTTCGTGACATTGTAAGTTTCTCACGATAAAACTATGTTTCTTTTGTGGCCAACCTCCTTCTAAATTAGTTCATTACTCAATATTTACATAACCAAAACTATGTTTTATGCATAAGAGGGGTGTTAGGGCAACATTGCCAAGCTCTTGGTTGCATTCAAAATAGTTAGGTCAAAACTACCCTATACATGTTAAGCATGATTTTGCTAGGTGGTTGAAAGAGACATTTGAAGTCATAGATATGTGTCTTGAGTCATTTCATGGCCTTCCTACAAGGTTGGTCATATTTAGACTTTATTTTCTTAGTGAATCAATGAGATTTGTTTGCGGGTGTTGTAGTAATCTTTTGCTTTTTGATATACAATTTAGTGTAGCTTTGAATAGATGAGATTGATGTATTTTCCAGAAGCCTAAAATCCTCTTGTAGCCTCTATACACTAGTCAAGTCGACTCCATCCCTCGATATCACACTTGTGTGTGTGGTTCTAACTATCTTGACAATAAGATAATGAGGATTTACAACTAGAAAGCTCACATTTTGGCATCATTGCCACAGACGAGGTGACCTAAACTAGGTAAAATACCTTAGTACTCAATACACGGGATTCACTATTAGTAATGGGGGGATGTCACTTGCGTGCATCAAAATTAGAGAAACCCCCCTATGTATGATATCTTACATGCTAATTTACCCCCCTACATATGGACAAGATACAAACATTCTCGCAATGAGCCATCCCCCCTCATACGGATTTCGTACGGAATGTATGACCCACTATTTTATGTATACTAATAACATAACAATTTTAGAAGCACATGCTTTTGCAAAAATACATGTTGAACTGCAAATGAACAGAAGTGTCATTGTAGTGTGTTTTTATTTGCAATAGATGTTAAGAGAACAAACCATGAAAATCAACAAATATAATGAATACTAAATTAAAATAAACCAATTGTTTCAATGTAATTTGTCAACAAACGAGTAGCATTTGCCTTGTAAACTGATACAAATCTCAATCTCAAAACATATGATACTAGCCACCTACTTAGTAGGCTTCCCACATGGGATTTAAGACACACTGGATTGGTCTAAATAACAAATAATGCATACTCTAAACAACCATGAAAAATTTCACTCATCAAATCAAAACACGTTACAAAACAACCCATTTAAATATTAATCTTTTTGAACAAAAACAATTATATGTGATATGAATGCATGTCTATGCTTAAGCAAAATGCAACTTTTTAAAAGCACCATCTATATTTAATTTTGAGTTTGTACATAAAATATAAATCTTAAAAATTGCACCAAAGCCTCCTTTGTACGGAGACCTCTTTCTCAAAAAAAATCAGTACACCCTTTTCTTGGGCTCCCACATAGGATTTTCATCACATAATTTCTTTTCCGATAAAAGTTGTCCACCTCATCTTGGGCTCCCACGTGGGATTTAAGGATTATCTTACACATTAAAATCAAACATATTTTCAATAGAGTCAAAGTAATCTAGCTTCAAAGTGGTGGTATGACATGCATATCATAGTACATACGAAACCTCCAATCACATAGTCTAATCACACGATTACCAAAAGGCAATGTCCACATCGATAGGCGATCATGTACAAAACAAACACAAAATGAAAACATAAAAGTAGCCTACCAATTTAACTTAAGAACCCTCAAAACCAAACTACATTCCATGTGCTAGTATGTCATGCTTCTCATACTACATAATCAACAAAATGGGATGTCCATGTCATATGGCTGCCATGTACATAGAATACATAAATCAAATCAAAACATGTCATATGGCTCCCTCTCTCCCAATAACAACACCAAGTGTGTTTGTTTGCCCTGTCCCTTCAGTGAGGTTAATCACAATCTCCTTGATGGACATACCTGAGTCTTCTTATTTGTAAAGACAAGCCCCATTCATAAACATACTACACAATCAACGGAATGGGATGTCCGTCATATGGCTCCCTCTCTCCCCATAACCAAACCAAGTGTGTTTGTTTGCTCTGTCCCTTCATTAACGTTAATCACAATCTCCTTGATGGCCATACCCAAGTTTGCTTATCTGTAAAGACAAGCCTCATTCATAAACAAGAATACTTGCAAACAACTACATAATTTGTAACTCCCTTCGTAGATTTTTAGATAACACATATTGTGTATCTTTATCTTTGGCATGCTTGCTCTTCTCTCTGCACACCAAGCCTTGAGCTTTATCAACTGCACACCTTTGGGAAGATCAGCTTCATATAAATCATGGGTACACTTTTCCATGTTACCAATGATACTATAAGAAGACTGGCGAGATTTGTCTTTGCTTATAAGAAAAGTTTCCTTAGAGACTGCACTTACAATTGATTTTTCAAGCATTTTGTCTATGAGCGTCTCATTTTGCATGATATTTTACACCTGCTTCTCCAGAAATTCACTAATCACCTTGTAGAGAGTTGACCTTAGGGAGTGAAGAAATGCCTTCTTCTTACCCTCTGTCATAATGACTATATAGGACACATAGACCCAAGGTATGCTAGACGTGTCTTAGCAAGATACTATAGCTCAAGATAACACACCTAATCAAGCCATATGACCATGTGGGAAATTGAAACTATAGAATTTGTAACTACATGGAAAAAAAACTAACAGTCTTGAAGACTTTAACGCTTTCATCATAAAAAGAGGCACAACTATACATTTGGTAAGAATGGATAGCTCAAGAGACCCGATCAAGCCATATGGATAGCTAAAAGAACTGAAGTTGAAAATTGATAGCTCAAGATGGCACACCTGATCAAGCCATATGACCATGTGAAAAATTGAGACTATATTTGTAATTATATACAAAATAAAGACATTGTGTATGTGTGACACATAGATCCAAGGTATGCTAGACGTGTCTTGGCAAGAAACTATAGCTCAAGATAACACACCCAATTGAGCCATATGACTATGTGGGAAATTGAGACTATAGAATTTGTAACTACATGGAAAAAAACTAACAGTCTTGAAAACTTTAACGCTTTTTATCATGAGAGGCACAACTACACATTTGGTAAGAATGGATAGCTCAAGAGACTCGTCAAGCCATATGGATAGCTAGAAGAACTGAAGGTAAAAATTGATAGCTTAAGATGGCACACCCGGTCAAGCCATATGACCATGTGAAAAATTGAGACTATATTTGTAATTATATACAAAATAAAGACATTGTGTATGTGTGACTCATAGACTCAACATATGCTAGACGTGTCTTGGCAAGAAACTATAGCTCAAGATAACACACCCAATCAAGCCATATGACCATGTGGGAGATTGAGACTATAGAATTTGTAACTACATGGAAAAAAAACTAAAAGTCTTAAAAACTTTAATGCTTTTTATCTTAAAAAGAGGCACAACTCTAAAAACTTAAAAACATCTGCAAATTACCTCATGACTTTGGACTATACCTAATTTTAAAGGGCCTAGCAACTTCTGAAAAATGACCTACAAATTTTTTAATAAAAGGCTAGACTATAGGACTGTTTTTTTATATGTACGGCTATAACGACATGGGCACCATGCTTGTCCGCAAATAAAAAAATTGTTCACTTGCTACAATACTGTATACACCATGCAAAGGCAAGGGAAGTCCACATTGACTATAGTCCTACGCCACGCAATGTAGGGGAAGGATGGGGAAGGACCTGTGATCCCATGGCTGCAAGCATTTGCAACCAGGTCCTGCCTTTGGCAAGCTCATGTGCACGGGCTACCTTGACCGTGTGGACTTTGTGCATTGGCTACCTCATAGCTTTCCTCACCTAGCCATGAGAAGCTCTGGCATCTTAAATTGTCAAGAGTTTCTCCGTCGTTTTTTTGGTGTTTTCATCCTCGATCTTGAATGTATGCTAGCTTACAATATTGGGTGCAACGATATTTTAGCAATAAACTTCTATTATTTTCCTATTGTCCTCTTTTTCTCATTTTTTTGTCTATTTTCACATGAGGTCAAGAGAGCTCAGAGGCACACTCGGGCTGCCCTAAGAACGAGGCCGCCTGCTTCCACCATTCTTCTATTTTAAAAGTCTTAAAAACTTTAATGCTTTTTATCTTAAAAAGAGGCACAACTCTAAAAACTTAAAAACATCTGCAAATTACCTCATGACTTTGGACTATACCTAATTTTAAAGGGCCTAACAACTTATGAAAAATGAACTACAAATGTTTTAATAAAAGGCTAGACTATAGGACTGTTTTTTAATATGTACGGCTATAACAACATGGGAACCATGCTTGTCCGCAAATAAAAAAATTGTTCACTTGCTACAATACTGTATACACCATGCAAGGCAAGGGAAGTCCACATTGACTATAGTCCTATGCCACGCAATGTAGGGGAAGGATGAGGAAGGACCTGTGATCCCATGGCTACAAGCATTTGCAACCATGTGGATCATAGGTCCTCCCTTTGGCAAGCTCATGTGCATGGGCTACCTTGACCGCGTGGACTTTGTGCATTGGCTACCTCATAGATTTCCTCACCTATCCATGAGAAGCTCTGGCATCTTAAATTGTCAAGAGTTTCTCCGTCGTTTGTTTGGTGTTTTCACTCTCGATCTTGATTGTATGCTAGCTTACAATATTGGGTGCAACGATATTTTATCAATAAACTTCTATTATTTTCCTATTGTCCTCTTTTTCTCATTTTTTGTCTATTTTCACATGAGGTCAAGAGAGCTCAGAGGCACACTCGGGCTGCCCTAAGATCGAGGCCTCCTGCTTCCTCCATTCTTCTATTTTTGCCATGAAATCAAGCCTGCCAGTTTTTTGTCCTCATTTTACTTAAAGCTGAAAAGAAGGCCAAAAATATTCTGAAAACGTCTTGCTTTTGGTTCCTTCTCTTTATCATCTAATTAGCTTATAGCAATACAAATGTCTTAGCCATTCCCTACAATCCATATAAAGCAATACTTCAATCGTAGCAAGAAAAAAAGTTTCCTACGTCCCCACTGATAATCAATACTTCAGTTTTAGTATCTAAGAATGGTTGTGGAGTATCATGCTTCAAAAGGAGTGAATCCACGCCCGTATCTTTGATGGGACTCAAGAAAGTGTTGTAGTTGTTGGCCTGATTGCGGAGAAAAACGAATCAGAAGCATCAAGATTAAAACATGTTATATCTCTAACAACTATCATGGAGAAGAATGGACTAATATGGCACAACACAGGCAGGGTTTGAAGGAGCACTGATGCTCTGGCTAAATGATGCATACCATCATAAGCATGCCTTTTATCGACATGCACATACATATATGTACATCCATCCATACATGCATGCCATCTTCCCACATGACATGAGAGCATGCATTTCGTGGAGGACAGACTTCCACACCTCGTTCGACAACTATGCAATGCTAATATCCATAAAGCCTTAAACATCCAAACACATCCATAGAACGTGCATAAATCTTTTACCCAAAAGTCCATTAATGTAAAAGATCATATCAATACTAACATGTCTTTCCTTGTAAACCCCGATGCTTGAAGGCAAATGGAAACTATCACATCACATCCAAAATAATGGTGTGTGAAACATTTTTGCATGCACAAGTCCTTCCACATTACACCCACATACCAAACATCAAGCATGCATAGAAGGGTTGCAACAGATACCTCGATCAAGATCTCGGTGAAATTAACAGGGGCAGCGGCAGGACCCGGTGTGCTAATTCCATTAGGGATAAGGAGGGTGATGATGCTGACAATGTTGATGTTATAGGGGGCCTGTATAGCTCGTTCTAGAAAACAGTGGACATGCCACCATCTGTGCAAGAAATATAAATAGAGATGCCTTTGGCCAATATAGAGAGTGGCGCTCAATGTAGTGCCCTTGGTGATGGCCTCGAACTTGGAAGTGTCGAAGTAGTCAAGTAGGACATGGAAGCTTACAACATCATAAAGAGTGTTGGAGTCGGAGGAGTACTGCTAGACAATGGGGTTGAGAACTGAGTCTTGCGGGCAGGGACAATGATGCTACTTCTGGAGAAGATGGTGGTCGTGGTGGCCGAGACCCCTGTTTCCTTGCAGAGCCTGCTGAAGGTGGAGTGGCTGGGATGAGAAGCGAGGATCGTTGTGATGTTGTTGTTGGCTTTGGTGGCACAGAGCAGAGAGAGGAGCAGGGAAAAAGCGAGAAGGGTGACCTTCATGGTGCTAGGCTGCTAGCTCTCTCTCTCTCTCTCTCTCTCTCTCTCTCTCTCTCTCTCTCTCTCTCTCTCTCTCTCTCTCTCTCTCTCTCTCTCTCTCTCTCTCTCTCTCTCTCTCTCTCTCTCTCTCTCTCTCTCTCTCTCTCTCTCTCTCTCTCTCTCTCTCTCTCTCTCTCTCTCTCTCGCTCTCTCTCTCGCTCTCTCTCTCTCTCTCTCTCTCTCTCACACACACACACACACACACACACACACACATACACACACACAACACACATGCTTTCACAGACACGAACTTAGCGCTGCATGCAACTCTATCTCTCTCTCTCTCTCTCTCTCTCTCTCACACACACACACACACAAACAAACACACACACACACACACACCGTAGCACATTGAAGAGTAGCCCCAGTGTGAGTAGCTAGAGCAAGAGAGCCAAAACAGAATAGTGAGAGAGAAGTATCACTATTGTGAGCAAATTACACACACACACACGTGAGGTAAGTATATGCACACTGAGTGACCTGGCATGTGAGGTGTCAAAAAAAAATATGAGAGAGAGAAACGAAATGGGCAGATCCACAAGGCAACACTCTCTAAAGGGGGAGAGAGAGAAAGAGAGAGAGAGAGAGAGAGAGAGAGAGAGAGAGAGAGAGAGAGAGCAAGAATTATGCCGCAAGCATCCTTGAGGATTCCCCTTTGTTTTTTATTTTCTACAAGGAGATACCCACGAACGTGCACGCATGCTATGAGGTAAGTATATGCACACTGAGTGACCTGGCATGTGAGGTGTCAAAGAACAATCTAAGAGAGAGAAACGGAATGGGCAGATCCACAAGGAAACACTCTCTAAAGGGGGGGGGAGAGAGAGAGAGAGAGAGAGAGAGAGAGAGAGAGAGAGAGAGAGAGAGAGAGAGAGAGAGAAAGAGAGAGAGAGAGAGAGAGAGAGAGAGCAAGAATTCTGCCGCAAGCATCCTTGAGGATTCCCCTTTGTTTTTTCTTTTCTACAAGGAGATACCCTACTACTAGTTCTTTTAAACTAATAATCAACTGAATCAGTCTTGTTGATCAAGAGAGGCAGGGCGCGCCATGAGAGCTAAGGTCATGAGAGGACACACATGGGCACCTGCGTGTACAGTAAATGCAGGAGGCTCAAAGTTGGGAGGACCAAGCTCACCCTTCTGTTGCGAGAGGAGCATGGAAAGATAGTATCACAGTGAGACCACTTTCCAATAGCTCACAGAGCTTGCCGATAGACCCTGAGGTGGAAAAAATGATAAAAGGAGGTAAAGCACAGTACCTTGTCAGATCGGAGGCTTTGAGGGAGGGGAGAGACGCCATGCAGGACAGGCTATGGAGTTTGGAAGCTCGTCTGTGACTTGCAGGGGGAGAGAGCAAGGACAAAAACCTTGGAAACCTTGGCTTCAACTCCCCTCGTCGGCTAGATCTTTAAGGTATCTTGGGATAGTTTCCTACGACGATAAACCTCTCTTCTTCTTCTCTCTCTCTCTCTTTCTCTCTCTCTCTCTCTCTCTCTCTCTCTCTCTCTCTCTCTCTCTCTCTCTCTCTCTCTCTCTCTCTCTCTCTCTCTCTCTCTCTCTCTCTCTCTCTCTCTCCAATGTGTGGTAGGATAGATGATTGACATTTTGTTGATGACTACACTTATGTATTATATTTGTGGACATAGTTGCCTATTTTGTGGGGTAATATGTGACAAATTACATGCTAACCACTCAAAAATGCATCACAATTGTCAAAAAGAAATAAAAAATTAGAAAATCTTGATCAATCCGACCAAAATAGATACATGTGTACTTTGGGAATTTTAAAAATTTAAAGGGTATTTTGGGAATTTTGACAAATTAGAGGGGTTTGAGCTTGGCTTTAAGAAAACGAGGAGATTTGCATAAGTTCAAGTGTAATTATCGACAAAAGCTTCTAATTTTGACCAGAAAAATGAGAAAATTTTAAGTTTCCCCTTACTTTCACCACGCCATGCAAGTATTCATCGATGCACAAAGAGAGAGAGAGAGAGAGAGAGAGAGAGAGAGAGAGAGAGAGAGAGAGAGAGAGAGAGAGAGAGAGAGAGAGAGAGAGAGAGAGAGAGAGAGAGAGAGAGAGAGAGAGAGAGAGAGTTGCTTACTAATGTTTTTAAGGTGGATCAGGTAGTTGAATGTAGCCCCAATATAACCATTCTCCCCCCCCCCCTTATGTGTACAGTATGAGTATGAAATAATGAGGGGCTACCCCTATTGTATACGCTTATGTACAAAATCCAAAAACTCCCCTATTGTATACTCACATGGTACCATATGAAAAAACACAGTGAATCTCCCAAGGCTGAGTAGTACTATACAAAACTTCCTCTAGGTTCACCTAGAGTACAAAAATTAGCTTTTAGAAACCACACAATTGAGGTGTGTCTACTTTAGCTGTGTAGAGGTGTTTAGGGAGTAATCATACTAGCCGAGGACCTTTAGGTTTGGATTATCTTAGACTATGTCAGAGTCAAGGAATTGACACTCACTTCAAAAAGAAAAACAAGAAAAAATTAGTGTTAGTGGGCACCTTCTACTACCATTTACTCAGTTGTTTGACGAGGAGTAGGGCAAGTAGATAGATGAAAAATCTTTGTATGGAGATTAGGGATCGTTAGAGCAGTCAGGATTATCAAAAGCGGGAACACTACAGACACTACCTTTGTACTAGGTGAAAAGGAAGAGAAATCATTCGTATGCAAAATGAAAAAACTATAAAGACCCAAGAAAACTTTATATGTGGCAAACTTGCAATCCATTATGTCAACTCCAATCCAATGCACAATCACATTGAGTGAGTTACTTAAGATACGACCACATCTATTGAAGGATTTACAATCTACTATGAAGAAGATGGGCTTAAATGGAATAACCCAGAATAACTTAGACTATGTAGAAGATGGGCTTCATGGAGTAACCCAAAAAAACTTAGACAAATTGGAAAGCGAGCAGACACAAGCTAAAATTTTCAACTTTGTGCCCATGAATAAAGTAGGAGACTATTGGGAGGGGAATGAAGGAAATACAACCCTTCCAGTACAATAGAATGATGCAACAACTCATGGCTATTTTGGATACTAGAGCTCGAATTGCCATAGCAACAAAAGATGTCTGGGAAGCTTGGGGAATATATCAATTAGAAAAACACATATGAAATTGCAATTGGCACATAAACACATTGAGAAATCGATGGGCTTACTAGAAAATGTGATAGTCAGCTCGTGCGGAATTGACTACTAGCACACTTTTGACATTGTAGATTTTGGAAAAAACTCAACCATGAAATCATCTTGGGGAGACCATTCATGAGACAAATACAATTGATCCAAGATTGGGGAAAAACTTATCTTTATCCGAATTAAGCTCGAGTAGTTACTCGGGTAAATTCATACTTACAAGGATGTCTTGAGGATACCTATACGAGAATTGGACTCCAAAACCTCAAACAGAAACTAAATTTCCATCATGGATAGAAACAAATCTCCAATTTGGATGTGTGGGATGTGTGATCGAGCAATTTACAATTAGAAGATTGCATACCGGACAGAGAAGTGAATGATGTGGAACACATGCATGAGCCGTTTCTTGAACATCTAATTCTGGCCACTATGGATGTGTGTGTTGATGAAACCACACCCACACACTTTTGTGATGAGGAAGGCTATGGCATAGTTCCTATCCAGATGGTATTTATTGAAATGATTGAGGAGCAACAAGTTCATTTTTTATCACAACTATGATGCCATGGATGAGTTGAAAGAAGAAACATTAACAACATAGGAATCGGACTCTAAAAAAGAGCAAAACTTCTACTCAGAGGAGGAGATTTTTTTTGAATTTCCAAAATTGCATCATGAAAGTCAACAAAGATACAAAAAAAAACCCTTGCGACAACAAAAGAACCAGAAAAATCCTATGCGGAACTTAAGAATGCCAAATGAATTGACCTTGCAAATCCTGGAGAAGAGTTGAGGCCCAGATAGATAGCAACAAATTTGTATCAAGAGGAGGAAGAGATTCTCATTTGAACATTAAAAGAGTATAGGGATGTCTTCGTTTGGTCCTATAAAGATTTCAAGGGAGTGGATCCTAAAATATGTCAACATACTATCCCTATGAAAGATGATGCTAAGCGCCTACATACTTTTATTTGTATTCAAGATGAGCACATGAATGAAGATATTGTGCTGCAAATTCCACACCTCTACAAAGACCCAAGATTGGGATGGCAAGGTTCTCAAATTAACCCTCAAGGAGGGTGGCAAACTAAGAATACCATTTGCTTATTGTCAAGAGTGAAAAACCACTCTAAAATATCCGACGCCACCAAATAACCAGGGAAAATTCAGACTAGCGCCCACTACGTATTACCAAATTCATACAAATAAAACAGGCATGCAAGGAGCCATGCAATTTTGGGTACCCACGACCCTACCTGCTACCAATCCTAAATAGATTTGGGTGCCTAAAAAACTGTTGCACACTAAGAAGAAGCTTACTATGGCACCATCCAACCCACATCAACAACGGGCGCCACAATCACATACGAAAAAATGGGTATGGAAACCTAAGCAGGAATATAAAGCTAAGCCCAACCCACCAACTAATCGCAAATGACAATTCAAGGCACCGCCAAGGGAGGTTATATATTGATGGGCACTAAAGACTTCATCAGTACCAGTAATGCCATCCACTTCCAACACAATGGTTGCGACAAGTGCATATAGCACTATCAAAGAATGAGCGCAACTGCTATATGATTTTCTCTTCAAGAGAGTTAATCAATAGGATGCTTTGCCATCAAAAACCCCTGAGTACACTACTCAAGACCCACATCTTGCACCGCATAGTGTTTTCAAATGCATTGACATAAGTAGCATGGTAGGGCCAATCTCAGCCATGCATAAAGACAATTTTGTCTTCCATGCATTGGTGCGATTTTTTCCAACCATCAAAAATGGTTGTTGAGCGATACTCTACACATTCTTGGTAGCAATTTTTGTCGCATTTGGAGCACTAGCTATACAAATTTGTCGTATTACGCTTGCGGTAAGAAGGTTAGCTTTTGGTTTTTGATGCACACTTGAGACTAATCTAGGTGAAAGCACACTAGAATTGGGTTTTTGGAGAGGTTAGTTATCTCTTGTAGCCTCCATGGACTAGTGAGTTCAGCTACATCCCATGGATTGACATTTTATGTCTGTGGTTCTCACTTTGCTAGCATCGATATGGTGAGGCTTGGTAGCCGGAAGACAAGGAGCTACCACAATATGTCCTACTTGTGCTAGCATAATAGATGTGGTTTTCCTTTTTTTTTCTGAGAAAAAGATACTTCTATTAGTTAATGAAACTGCCCATAGGTCTACAACCACCTCTTCAAGAGAGGGCTACAACAACCATGATGGGGAGACTCTCCCAATGAAAAAACAACATATGTACAATGAGGCTAAATCAAGAGATGGGAGAAGGGAAAAGCCACACCGGTGGTCGGTAGTGCCATCGGAGTACACCCTGGACCATGGTGTAGAAAGGCCCAGGACGCCAGAGTCAAAGGAAAGCCTCTCTGTGCTTCCGCACATGGTCGGAGCTGCCCTGTAGTCTCTCGAGCTGTCCTCTAAGAGTGTGGATCAGCTCTAGACAAAGATCACAACAGTCTCTGATGGTGGCACATGGCGAGCCTCAAAAGATGCGGAAGCAACAGTCCCGCCAGATGAACTAGAGTGTCAGGCCACTGATGAGCTCCCAACACTCCTCTCTCTCACTGCACTACTCCTCTGGAGTAAGCTCTATGGCACGCTAGAGTGTAGGTCGCCCCCCCTGCATCACTATCATCCTACTGGTGGAAGATAGCTCAAACTGAAGTGCCGGACCCGTGAGGGTGGACCAAGCCGTTTCTCCCCAAGTGTATTGTCAAACCATGGAGAGAGCAGGCATCAGCCAAAGAACACGTAGCCACACCTGCTGTGCCAAAGGACATTCCCAAAGACAGTGACCCTGAATCTCCACATGATGGTCACAAGCTGCACATGCGGCCGAGAGACCACTATGCACTAGCCAGCTCCCAACTACTGTAGCTCTGTGTGCGACCAACCAACTGAAACAAGGCGACTCGCCTCGGCTGTCTGGAGTCCTACAACCTCTCCCAAAAGTCAGTCAAGAACTCAGTTGTGAGACCCTCCTCCTGCCAATGAGGTGCTGCTCTCTCTTTGCTGCTAGTATGTGATGTCCCAATCAAACAGTGTACTGAAAGAACGGGACACCTGGGTGGTCTGCAAAAGAGAAAGGGTCCCTCCACGGCCACTCTCCAAGATCCCACTGTACTTGTGCCAGTGGACAACACTCCCAAGACCACAGTCTCCAGTGTCCATTCTCAAGAGCTGCTGGGTCAGGATCGATGACACAAGTCCTCCTACAGATGCCCACCACTCGGATCCTGTGAAAACAGCACTCTGCCACTTGCAGGGCCTCTATTGCAACACACTATAAGCATCCCTCACCCTGTAACTCAAAAAAAAAGAGATGGAACGGTCTCTGAGCAGGCCCGGACTGAGCTGAAAACTTCCAGTCGTGTGAAGGCTCCCATCCATCTGGGTGCTACTGGCTCGAGAGGTGTGAGCCACTCAACTGGAACTCCCTCTGAGATGTCCTGGCACATGTTCTCCACCCCTCTCATGCCCTATAGCTAGAAACCCTACAACTCCTCTGACAAGTGTGAAAACTCTAACCAGTCACCTAGAGAGCGCACTGGACCCGCTGCCATGGAACCTTAGGAAACATGAGGCCAACTACCTACCAAGTGGCCTCTTTGAGTGCTAACCATGGGGTTCCAAACAAGGGGCTTTCGTAGACGCTCCTCCCTGCAAGTAGGCTAACACTGCTCCAAGCCTCGCCGCAGGTGCTCCCAAGATCACGGCAACCTCACAATGAAGCAATCCTCCAGTCTTCTGCTCAAACCAACTCTGCGCATCTCTATGAAGATCCATCTGGTTGAAGGTTGCCAAGGGCCTCCTGCTTGAGGCACCCTAGCACGAAGCCGCTGTAACAAGAACTCCTTCCGGAGATCCTCACCTGGATGAAGACCTTGGACGATGAACTTCCCCAGAAGGGCTCTACTCTACTGTGCTGGGTCTATGATCCCTAGACCTCCCTGTGAGCAAGGAAGAGTGATGACCTACCAAGCCACTTTGGCCCGGTCTATCAGTGTGTCTTGCCTTGACCAAAGGAAGTTCCTGATCAGCCACTCTACTTGGCTGATACAAGAAATAGAGAAGATCTAGCAGAAGTGATGTACCACATAATAGCCAACAACACCTGGTTGACCACTCCAACTTTGCCAGCCAAAGAAAGTCGTGTGGAGCTCCAATGTAGCAACTTCCTTCCTCCTGATAGATAGGAGGAGGGGAGCAATCTACTACTCAAGAGACAAGTCCAAACCAACCTAATAGCCCAAGTACCGAATTGCAGTCCTTGGGGGAATTCACCTGAAACCCACACCTGGCATCCAATCGGGCACAGGAGCACTACCAACCGAGAAATACACTGTCTTTATCTAGTTGATCAGTGCGCTAGATGCACAACAGAAGGTCTCATGAGCTTGCTCACAACTGTGGAGGTTGGCCTTCTAGCCATCCAAGTACAAGGCTAAGTCGTCACCAAACTCAGCGTCCAGAAGCTCATCCCCCCAAATAGGGAGTGCTAAGCTTCGTAAACCAACCTGCTGCGACAATAAAAAACCTGCTCATCACCTCCTCTTTCGGTGTGCCCGTCTGTACAAAGCTGACACCCCTCTGATCCAAGCATCCGAGAAGCCCATCCTACGTAGAGTGCCCTCCAGAAAGTCCCAGTCAACTCTATCGTAGGCCTTCTCAAAATCGAGAAGAAGAATCACCAGATCCTCACCACAGAGCCGCACTAAGGCAGAAGCCTCTCAAAAGTAAAGATGTTGTCAAGGATATTGTGCTCCTTGAGAAAACCTGTTTGAGTCCCATGTATAAGTCTCTGTAGAAGTGGCTGGATCCTCAAACTGAGAGCCTTGGCAAGAATTTTGTAGGCTGAGTTGAGGATGGCAATGGAGCACCACTACCGAATCTCATCCAAGGAGCCACCCTCCTTGGGAATGAGGTAAATCAGACCCTCACTCAAGCTTTCAGGCATCTCTCTTGTGTGAAAAATATACTGGAAAGCAACACAGAGATCTGGTCCAAGCAAGTCCCAATACTCCAAGGAAAAATTGGGAGTCAAGCCATCCTCACCTAGACAGATACCACAGGGAAATGCACTAAGATCCGTGTGCAACTTCTCAAGATGAAGTGGTAGCTCAAGCCTCTGACGCGTCTCCTCAACAGTCACAAGGCAAGGCATTTGTGCCCACACCTGCTCCCTGCATGCATCCTGACGCTCTGACTGAGGCTCTGCTGATAGTAGCTCACGGTAAAAGTCTGTAGCAACTGCACGCATTTCCTCTTACTCAGAAGCAACTGACCCATCGAACCTCCTCAACTGACTGACCTTGGCATGCGCATGCCGAGGTCCCACAGCCTCGAAGAAAGCATTAGTCACTATGTCCCCCACCTGTGTCCACTGAGATGCCTATCGATGGAAAGAAAACTCATGGTGCCGCTCCTCTCTGCTAACAAGATCCTGGCGAGCCTATTGTGGCTGCTCATCCAACCAAGGACTATCTGGATGCTACTCTTGCATCCTCTACAAGGAAGCAACACCCCGTCTGAGATGTTGCTCCTCCTCTCTCACTGCAGCCAGGCGAGCCAAAGACTCCTGGAGAAAGAAATGACTAATCTGAGCTAGTCCCAAGGCCACTCTATCAGAAGGAGAATCCTGCATGTCCAAGCTCTCTGTCCAGAGAGCCTCTACTCGCTCTTTGAGTGCAACATCTAGCAAGGCCCTCTCAGGGATGTGGAGCATCGTGCTCCACCTCCTCTGCCTGTCTATCACTATGAGGATCATCGGCACATGGTCCAAGAAGGACATCCCTACCAGAATGCCAACTGTCCCACCCAAGTCACTGAAATGGTCACTAGTGTAGAAGAGATATATCCGCGATAGATTCACTCCTCCCACTCTGCGGTCCAAACGAGAGAAGGCTAGGATGTCTGGGGGCCTCACAAAACTAGAGTGATGCCACACATCCTAGACCCTCAGAGTCATACAAAACCTCTGCCAAGCTACCAGCTCAACTCCATGTACAGTAGCATGACTACCACCAATTCTGTCAGAAGGGTGCTCCAACATGTTGAAGTCCTCCTTTATGCACTAGTGTTCTACTTGCGGCAGAGACTCAACTATCTGTGTCCAAAACTCTACTCCTGCACTCGCCACATTGGGCACATAAATGTTCAGGAAGCCCACAGGCAACCCTGAACGTGCATAGTGATCCATTGAACCCTGCCTGGCACAATAATCCCTCTGCCCATAGTGGCCTGCTCAGCAATAGTCATACATACCCCACCCTGGATGCCTCCAGGTCCAAAAGGAGCTGACCAAAAAGTATCATATCGACCATGCAAGAGCTGACCACAACGTCTAATGTGGCTCTCACACAAATGGTGCTCCTGTAGCATAAGGAGATCAATCTCTCCTCCCACAAGGCAGCGCTGAAGCTCCTGACGCGGTCGACCCCATTGATGTTGAAACTAGGGCCCATCAAGTCCCTGCACATTCCATAAGACGATCCTCATGGGGAGCGAGAGAGAATAGATGCTTCCGCAGCAGCTAAATGCGCTATCTTTGAGGCTGGCTTGGATGGGGAGTAATCCACATCCGAGCTTCCTCTACATATGCGTGGCTGCAATGAGTGCCTGGTCCAAGACCAAGTAGAGCGAGCCGTGTGTAAAGAAACCTCCTATGTCCAGGAGTCCTCATGAATGTGGACATAGCATGGCAAGCACTATGTATCGGAAAATAAGTAAACCACAATGTGTCTACATCCTGCTGTATCTGGAGGGGTCACCGCAAACTTGGCCAATGGCCACAAAGTTTGAAGCATGCCTATAACTCCTACTTCTCCCATGTGGTGAGAGAACTCTAGGACCTGTGTGTGCAACCACCCCAACACTTAGTCGAGAGTTTACTAAGGCTAGTCCCTCTCGCAAAGGGGAAAAGAGAAGCCAACCACTGAGTCCAAGGCTTCTATCCCCCTAGGTGCAAGGAACAAAACGTGGACCCTGAAGCAAGCTGCCTCATGGTCTGCTGAGGGGTCGCTGAGAAAACAAGTAAAGTCGTAGTCAAAGAAGTCCCATCGGTGCCGAATGTCAATGCTCGTCAGACCACAAGGGATAGCTGCAAGGGGAGATGTTTGTACCTGTAGAGGGGATCGCAAGAAAGTTTGTCCCTCCCTCGCCAAGCGACTCATGGAAAAGGCGCTGCCAAGAGATCTCCTAGCAGCCGGAGATGGCCCTCCTCCCTGGGTCGACTGTGGAACTGGAGCGGGAGGGGGGGGGGGGGGGGGGGGGGGAGTAGGAGCAAGGGGAAGAGGTGGAGAGGAGGGGCGGGGGGGAGCAGCAGAGCTAGAGGGGGGGGGGGGGGAGGGGAAGAGGGGGTGGGAGCAAGATGTGGGGGGGGGAGGATGATGAGGAGGGGGGAGGGGAACTCTGGGGGGGAGCGGGGGCGCTTTCGAGGGTGAAGCTGAGGTAGGGGCTAGATAAGGGACCTCCTCATGCTCAAGAGGACCAAAACAGTTCCCTGTGGGAGCCCATTGCTGCTGGGTAGGCACCTAAGGACCACTCTAAGTGCCAGGCTGTCGCTGTGGCCCCTGCCATCGTCGACCACGGACCTGCTGCCATCCCTCCTCCGTTGGAGCCCCAAGCTTGGATGGTGGCTCTGTATGTGTGCACTATGTTTCTTTTTGTGGCTGCTGGCCAACCCTTGCAGGCTGGGGTTGAGTTTGCGGTGTAGGACGAGGCCTCCTCCATGGATAGGCCTTCGCGAGATGGCCCATCTATCGACAAATGAAGCACTAGTTCGGGAGGCCCGAATACTTCAGGCTCTATCTAAACCAACCCCCACTCACTCGAGGTAGAAGAATGACCTTCGGGAGAGTGTGAGCGTCCCTGACCAGAATGCGAACTGAGGGAATTCGAGCCACCTTGGCAGCTACTGAAGCTGGCGTGTGAGGTGTCTCCAGGATAGTACCAATCGCTGAGCCTATCCTGGAGAAAAGTGGTAAGTAATCCCTCCGCAAACTAAGAAAGCAGACGAAGATGGATATGTATGCCCCCTCTACCAAAACATCCGAAGCAGGGTCAAAACAATTTCTCCACTGTCAAAAGTGGGCTCGAGCTCCTCGATGGTCAATGGACTCATGGCGATGACCTTGGACGCCATCTCGGAGGTCTCAAACTTGATCCTATAGTAGCCTCATCCGAGTATCTATACATCCAAGATCTTGCCCCGTCGGGTGTCAAGAATCATGCCAGATGACAGAAGTTGCCTGCAAGCGCTCTACCTCTGCGGCTAGGCTTTCTTGCTCTGACAGTGAGAGAGCAAGTTGAATGGTGGGCTCAGCGGGGTCGGGCAAGGGGGCTTCCAAAGAGTCCCTTTGTGGTGGAGCTGGAGCCTCCATCTGTGTCTACTACTGTGTCAGAGAAGCGGATAGAGTGATTTTGCTACAACAGACCTTGACGAGCACTGTCCAAAAAATAGCACTGCCAACGCCGGGCTGAAGGAAACCTTCAGGAAGAAAGATAAAGAGCGGAGAAAGCGGCCGTGGGGGGGGGCAATGTGGGTGGCAAGGAAGCGGGCAATGGGGAGGGCGAGGTTGGGCAGCAAGAGAGGCAATGGAATGGGGGGGTTGCGGACTGGGAAGTGGGCTGGGGCTGACTGTGCAAGGGGCGGGGAGGGGATGACTGTGCAGGGGGAGCATATGGTGGGCTACGTAGGGAGGAGGGAGGCGCGAGGAGGTGAGGGCGGGGGTGCTACATAGGCAGCAGCAGTGAGCACCATCTTGGTTGCTTCAACCTCTGGATAGATATGGTTTTCTTGCTCTATGTTTCCTCAACAATTCTCTCTTCATTGAAGATCTCACAGTTGTTCCTCCAGTCTATAGTATCTAAGATGCATGCTTCCAGGGTGGCATGTTTCTTGATATACAGAATAGCATGCAACTCTTTGTTGAGTAAGCCTTCTAGAAACAATGAGTCAAGACTCTTTCCAACTTTGGACATCTATCAGTGTATTGTCTCATCCAAATTACGTATTCTCTTACAAAATTTTCTTGTTTTTGTTTGAAGTTATAGTTTTTGTGCTATTGTGATGTGCTTAATTCCCATATTCAAACAAGTAGCAAAAAATATTTTTTCCAATGTTGAAAGATGTGTGATAGATCTAGGAGCTAGGTATAGTCTGAAACCATGTCAAAGCCCTACCTTCTAGGGTCATTTATAATCCCTTGAACTGAGTATGGATTAGTGATATATCTTTTTTCTCTCAACACTTGCTTAAAGCTTGGTAGGTCATCATATGGATCACCAGATCCACTATATTTTTTGACCCATTTTTGGAAGTCAAATCATTTGACTCTATGTTTATGCTTAGCACTTGCTCTTTTGACTGGTGGTCCTCGACCTAATCCTTCTTGGTAGTGGTGGCACATTTTGGTCCTGGTGTCATCCTTCCTCGGTTTGTGGAGGTTTCCACACCTCTCATTCAATTCCCATCATTGAGGTGGCTTCCTTGGCTTGCACTACCCCATTGCTTGGCCATATAGCCAAATGATCTCTCATGCGCTCTAAATTTCTATCATGTCTTAGGTCCCATACCCATGATTATCTCTTGAATCAAGAATCCCTAATACTTGTTCGATTTGACCTTCTTTGGAGTCAACATAATAAAGTTATTTTTCTACGGGAAGGTTTGCTAGACTAATCTCAAAGATATACTTGATTTTTAATGTGTTAGCTACCCGAGTTTAGTGTGAGCTATATAAAACAAACTATAACGTTATTGTCCTCCCAATGAACTAGTTTCAGTAATGGGTTATCACTCGGTATGCATTTTAGAGGTTTGACGTTGACTTGATCATACCCGTCTAACTTTAGAACTGGTGGTCCTTCTCTATTGGTCATGTATGGAATCAATGTATCAACTTCCAAACCCTAATGGTCCACTGTGCTAGGATTTTCAATTTTCAGATACTGCAGATTGTTTTGGTCCATATTTAAGGTATCCTATTTGTTGGCTCTAACCTCCTCTTTGAATTCAAGAGTGTGGTCATTGATGCTAGCCACATACTCCTCAATAGGGCCAAGACAAATCTGAGCCCCATACTTGTGGGTCTTGTAGAAAGTCAATATGTATTTGAACTTGAGAAAGGTTCTAGTCTCGATTCTTCCACTATAGTCTCCAACAATCTCCCTTCATTTATACTCGTCTTTGTGGACACTCTACTCTCAGTATCTTGATTATACAATATGGCTTGATCTAAGGTACATAAATATCCAAAATATTCAATGAAAACAAATACTTGGCCTTTAGGACCAATACTAACTCGTTAAATTGTCATAATTCCAAACTAGCTATTGCTCAAATCACTCCTATACAATCAAAAGTATGAAGTAAGACTATTAATCTATAAATATATACAAGGACTCTTGGTAAAATAAATTAGCTTCAATCCAACCAAAGTAGCCGAAGGACCATTCTGCAACCTGGAGTTTTTAAAAACTCACTTTTTAGTAGCAAACAATGTCCATATGACTTCTAATTTCTCAGTCTATCTATATGATAAGTCTACTTCCCTTGGCAACCAAAAAATGTAAAAGAGGAACTCTTTGGATAGCAGAAGGTAATAAAAGCGCTTATTATCTACTAAGTCAAAAAAGGATTATTTTCCACTTTTGTCGATCCCCACTGGTTTAATGTATGTTCAATAAGCTATGAATGAGGTTTTACAAATTTTGGGCAAGTTTAGCTCAAACACCTAACAATTTTTTGTGTTTGGTAGTTTTACATGCAGTTCAAGTGGCTATGCAAGTCAAAAGCTGTCCAAATTATTTGAAACTTCACACAAGTACTTCATTACTACACTAGATCCAATCCCCTTTGAAAGAAATTCCAAAAGCTGAATTTTTAGGGTAGGGAATAACAAACGCACTTATTATCTCTTCGATCAAAATGAAGGATTTTCTTCAAATTTTTGACTTGTACGAGATGTTCACACTATAAATAAGTCTTTGGTGAGGTTAGTTAGAGTTTGGCTTAGTTTCCAAGTTTCTGGGCTAAATTTTGTGTCTGCAATTGGACTGTAGTGAATTCTAGACCTATTTGACAACTTAAAATTTCAAATGGCAACAAACTTGAATCATGGTCTTATCATACTCTATTCTAGCTTGTGGTGTTGTCAAATGATAAAAAATTTGCATTTCCAAGTCCTAAGATAATAAGAACGCTTATTATCTAGGTGCCCAATTTGCAAGTTTTTCCCACTTTTTTAACTCTCATAGTTGAAACAAGATATTTTAAGACTTGTCAAGAGGTCTCATCAAATTCTGTTCTATTTTGAGTGTTCTTACCTTCAATTAATTGTCTGTCCAAGGTGGAAGTTGTTTCTGGTTGACTTTTGCACTCAAATGGAGTCAAAGCCATTCTATTGGAATCAAAACCTTTAGAGCCTTCTCAAAAGTGTTAACACCACCTGTGCAAGATGTACTTGAGTAAAAAGTTCAATTTTAGGCCTTTAAAAACAGTGGTTATTATTTATTGACTAGAAAATGTACTTTGTTGGAAGTTTGGCCTTAGCTATGCTTTTGCAAATACTTTTGGCCAAAAAAATTTACATTTGCATGCATCTTACATAGAAGAGATAATTATCCCATTTTTAGCTAAACCTTGAAATTTGTCTTAAAAGCTGCTTTTGACTTATCAACAAGCTGCTACAACTTTTCCAAAATCAATGATGACCATAACTGTTGTTTTTGGTTTTTCAAGCTCACCTCCTGAGTCCTCCAACCTAAAAACTCTAAAATGTCATAAAACACTTCATTGATGACAACTTGGTGGTCTATCTAGCCATACTTCTTCAATTGAAGCCGATTTCAAAGTCAGACTCCCAGCTTTTGCTTCCCTAACTCATTTCCATCGGTGGTTTGGCCAATCTTCTTCGACTATGGGCACTCTGTTCCATCCCTCCTCACCATCAAGAGTTATCAGTTTAGGTGAAGGTGCGTCAATTTTCACTAGAGTTTTCTTCAACTCTTCCTTCTCTTGTGCTTTTTGTTTGTCAATTTTTGTCACAATTTTTGCCAATTTCCCTATGATTTCCAACTGAGGTTCCTTTTTTCCAGCATGGCTTGCATGATTTGCACTAAGTTCTTGTATAGCTCTAATTTTGCCACTTCCATATCAGGTGTTGGATAGTTTTTCCATTTGATTTCCAATGTCTAATCTACTTTCAATCCAGCTTGGAAGGCTTCCAAGACTGCATTAATTCGTTCATAGATTTTGTCAGCCAATACGAATCCTGCTGATTCTGGTTTTGATTCTTTGAAATCTGATGCTAGTGTTTGCATCTTCTCCTCTACCTTATTTTGCACTTTCTCTTCAACCTCCTTTCGTCATTTTTTTCTCTTGACTTTGTATTGTTTGTGTCCTTCTTTCCTGGAATCTTTGGACAATTTTCTCAATTTATCATATCCACTTAAAAATTTTTGTTCAATCCCCTTAGCATGTGCCCTAGTCGTTGCCCGAATTGGAATTGTGGGTTCCTCTTCTGAGGAGTTGCTCGGCACAACTTGAACTATATTTATGGTGATTTCTCCTTTGCTTACTGGATTCCTAAGACAGTCTTCTAAAAATGTCCACCCTTGTGACAAAATGCTCCACAATATGTCTCTATATGTCTTGCATTCTTATCTGGTTCCAGATAGTCATTTTTCCAATGGTCATATGCTCCGTAGTAATGGCAATTCCCAGTTTTTTATTTTTGCAATGGTTTGATCATGGGAGGTCTAGTTCCTTGGTTTGCAATAAATTAAACATGTGATATATCCAGTGGTTCTTGATAAACTTATTCTACTCTGATAGGTGTCGACTGAGTGTACCATTCACCCTCTACTCTCATTGTTATAGACCTCGCTTCGTACTGGGTGATCGGTACTATAACATGTTCACTCACTTGCTCTTCTGGAAGCGTGTACTTGATCGGTACAATAATACATTTTAGAAGTGGTGGTGGCTGTTGGCCTAATACTAGTTTTGGTCTCTACATAGCCATTGGCGGTATCTGAATTGGTGCCACTTTCAGAGGATATCTACACATGGGTTGTCCCTAAGGTCATGTTGGCACATACTTGACATTTTCATCATATCTGAGCTTATAATAGCACTCATTCATCTCATAATTTGTCCATTTTCCTTCAATGGAACATCATTTCAAAGGTTTGTGTTGTCCCATAGGTTGTCCTTGAGGTAGACCCTATCCTGACCTTCTCATAGGCATCCTTTGCATGTTAGTCATCATGTCGTTCATGCGCTTAAGCATGTCTTCTCAGTAACATTCACAGGAGCTTCCATGGTTGGTCTTACTTGTGCTAGCACAATAAATGTCGTCCACTCGCTTTGTGCATCCTTCACGGTGCTTTTCTCGTTGAAAATCTTGCAACTATCTCCCAAATCAATTGCCTCTAGACTGCATGCTTCCCAAATGGTGTGTTTTTGCTATACAAAATGGCATGCAAGTCCTCATTTAGTAATCCTTCTAAAAACATTGTGACAAGCCTCTCCTCAATTAAGATTTGCAACTCCAAAAATCTATCTTTGATATATTGCCTCATTTGACTCACACAATCTCTTGGCATTTCTCCTTGTTGTTGTTTGAAACTATAGATTTGTGCCACATTGTTGTTCTTGATTCCCATTTTTTAACGAGGAGAAAAAAATATCATTGCCAAGTTTAGTAGATCGGCTATTGACCCATAGTTATTAATCCATGAGGTATGGTCTGGAACCAAGTCAAAGCTTTTTCCTCTAAGGTCATCCCAAACCCCTTGAATTGTGTGTGAAAGTGTGTTATACGTTCAACTCTCTGAACTTGTCTAAAGCTTGCTTAGTGGTCATATGGATCCCCTGACCCACTCTATTTTTGACCCATTTTTGAAAGTTGGTTGGTCAAACTCTACGATGGTGTTTGCACCTGCTCTCCTGGATGGTGTTTCTCCCATTAGCCATTCAAACGAGTTTTTTGGTAAGTGTGATGCATGTAGACCTCTTCTTGTCCTAGTATCACTCATTTTTTGACCCATTTTTGAAAGTTGGTTGGTCAAACTCTACAATGGTGTTCCGCACCTGCTCTCCTGGATGGTGTTTCTCCCATTAGCCATTCAAATGAGTTTTTTGGTAGGTGTGATGCATGTAGACCTCTTCTTGTCCTAGTATCACTCATTCTTTCCATGTTAAAGGTTGTTTTTGCATCTCTACCCTTGTTTCAATCATTGAGGTGACTTGTTTAAGGCACAGAAATTCAGAATAGACAAAACACAGAAATCAGAATGGAACTAGAACTGGAACAGAACACAGAAATTGACAACACACTAAATCCGCCATAACTTCCACTTTCACATTCCCAAGAAGATACTAATCGACAGTTACATACTTTGATAAGACTAATGGGCAACGCCCTTTTCCAAGAACACCCCTTGGAATCCCCAAAGTACAAAAGTTAACATTCCAACTTCCACTAAGGCAAAACATCCCAAAATTCCTAGGCTTAACACCTGGCACAACCCGGTGGCTAGAGCCACAGGCTGACCTAGACCCAAAATCCCTTGATCAAACAACCTGCTCCCCAGCATCCCCTTCTGCATCTGCCTTTTCTACTGCAACATCCGAATCCGCATGCATTTCCCCCTCTGCTTCCACCTGCTTTTCCACTTTTGATTCTGCTCCTCCTGCTACAATCCGATCTGGTCCCAGAACATCACTGCTTAGCTCTCCCGTCCACTTACTCACTCCCCCTGCATTCACTTCAATCTCCTTATTTCTTTCCTTCAACTCCTACATCTCTGCCACTAATTTCTCATTTTCCACCTTCAATTCCTCATTCTCCCTCCTAACGCTTTCTTTTCCTGCTAGTAGCTGAAACCAAATTTTTAATCTGTCCTTCGACACCTCCATGTGTTCCCTCCAAAGCCTAGTAGCTTTATTTCACATCTCTTGTGTATACTGCAGCACTTCCTGCTTTAGAATATCCGCATTCGAATCTGCAACCAAAATGCCAGTCATTCCTAGGTTCTGCAATGCGTCCTTCTCCATATCCATGAACGGAGTCAATCTATTAATCAGGAAAATATTCTCAATGGTCAACTCAGTCACTTTTTCTCCCAGTTCTTTGAATTGTTCATCCACTGCAGCTTTTAGTCCGTCTGCCAACCTAGTAAAATCCTCAGCTACACTCAGAACTTTAGCATTTCTCACCATAGCTTCTGCTGTAATCTGTTTAACTTCCTCCTACAGTCTTTCTTTATCCGATCTCTCCTGAAACAATTGCATCCGAACTTTCTGCATTTCCCATTCCGGGATAGCACTGCATTTATGTTCCATTTTCTCAGCTTCCATCACCCTCAGAGCTGCATCTTTATTCTGCATAAACTCATTCAGTTGACTCAAACGGTTAGCTGCCTCTTCCACAGAAAAAATCCCCTTATTCTCATAAATGTCACTGCTCCTGTATTAACTTTGAAACTTTCCAGAGCAGTCTTCTCCACACCTCCACCCATTCCTTTCATAAATAGCGTTACCTTTTTGCCCTTGGACTCCGATTTCTTTGATTCTGATTCCATGGTGTTGATTTCGATTCTTCCAAACCCTTCCAAGAGACTTTGAAAGGTATTTACCTTTTTCAACTGTTGGAGAGCCCAACAACAATTTCCTTCTTCTACTTCCATATGCTATTCCCTCTTCTTTTGCCACATCTACCACTGGTGTCTTCAAACCTGTTGATACTGTCGGAACCTTCGGAACATACTCAAAAATTGCAGCCAAATAAGGTGCTACTCTGCCGACTGCTGGTGTCCGATGTCGGTCTCTTTTTCCAGTTAACTGCATCCGATCATACAGAACTGATGCCCAGTCCACTTTAATGCCTCTCTCCACCTGAAACAAAGGTGCAAAAGCCTCCCAAAGACCAATTTGAAAGGTGTCATTCCAGTCGCCACCTTAAAAGCTGTCTGAAAAGCCCATAGTGCTGAATCCAACTTGTCATCCTAATCCGATTTTTTTTTCGACACAATCTTCTTCAAAATTCTCACTAGCACTTTATTAGAGCTTTCTTCCTGCCCATTTGCTTGCGGATGATATGGAGTAGATTTGTTATGCAAAATCATATGTCTGGATGTCAACTCCTGAATCATAGAATTCAAAAAATGTGTTCCCTGATCCGACACCAACTCAATAGGATATCCAAATCTTGTCATAATGTTTTTATACAGAAACCTTTCCACACTTGCTGCTTTATTATCTCTCAAAGACACTGCTTCCACCCATTTGGTAGCATAATCTGTTGCAACAAGAATATATCTGGAACCTGTCCTCTTTGCCCGTGGTTTTATTGGGCCTACAAAATCCATTCCTCACTTTTGAAATGGTTCTAATGGTAAGACTAGATGATCTTGCATCCTATCCCCTTGTGTAGGCTGCCCCATCTTCTGACATTGAACACATTCCTTGGCAAAACTATGTGAAGACCATATTAGGTAAAGTGGGAAAATCCCGATTCCCATGTTGGACAACTTTCAATATATCATGTACAAAATATAGAGATTTTGTCAAAAATTTGAGTTTTCTTAAGGTCTCATTCCACTTTATGCACATACAATACACAATGAAAACAACTAAAATACCATGGTTTCAATCAATTGGATTATTAGGAGACGAGTATATTGCATCCATTATCGTTGTCTATGTTCTACTGTCCTACCTACAACTTATCTCAACATGGAGAGCTTGGTTTCTAAGTCCCCCACTTGTCCAAGTTAACGTAAAAGTGACTCAATGTTCACAACTTGTGAAAGCAAGGATCCATTGAGGAATACAATCCACTTGGCTATTTTTCCTTAATTTATTGCATGTGAAATTCAAGCAAGGTCCACTTCTAATCTAGAACTTCTTAATTTGAGGCATGGGGCATACATAAAATATGTAGCATATGCTCTATTGCTTCATAGGAAGGTTGGTTTCAAGGTGCACTTATCTAGGCTAGCCTATCTTGGAGAAATGATGAAGCTTTCTTCTCTCCTTGTTTCAATGGAGACTAGCTTGGACAAGTGGTGGACCTTTGCTTCTCTCTATGTTTCAATAGAGTTAGCTTGGACAAGTGGTGACCTTGGAACAAAACCTCTATGTAAAACATATCATGGGTATTCCAAGTGATTAGAAAGATTACCATTTAAGATATAACCCTATAGGTTGGACAACTGGAGCCTAGCTTGGAGAAATGGTGGACCTTTGATTCTCTCCATGTTTCAATGGATCCTATCTTGGAGAAATGGTGGAGATTGCTTCTGTCCATGTTTCAATGGAGCCTAGCTTTGACAATTGGTGGACCTTTTCTTCTCTCTATGTTTCAATAGAGTTAGCTTAGACACGTGGTGGATCTTCAAACTAAACCAACTACTATCAATGTTTCCTAGCTTGGACAAGTGGTGGGTGAAAGCATGTTAACATGTCATGCTTTTTCATGTCCCGGACAATGCTAACTAGCACAATTTTGACATATGCTAACTAGTACAATAACTTGAGCTACATCTCCAAGATCTATGACATATGATATATCAATAGAAAGCACTTGAAACAAGGAATCCAAATGTACAACCTCCGATAAATTTTGATATTGTTTGTAAAAAATTTACCGGATGCCCAACTTTTCGAAGATGTGCTAACTTGAAACTGCTAACTAGCACAAAAAGCGCGACAGGTTAACATGCTTTCACCCTGGTGGAGTATTTCTCTCCTCCATGTTTCAATGGAGCTTAGCTTGGACAAGTGTTGGACCTTAAAACAAAAACCCCATGTACAACATAGCATGGATTTTCTAGATTTCAATGGAGTCTAGCTTTAACAAATGGTGGAGCTTGCCTTCATCCATGTTTCAATGAAACTATCTTGGACAAGTGGTGGACCTTGTAACAAACCCCCCCATGTACAACATATCATTGATTTTCTAAGTGATGGGAAGGAATACCATTCAAGATATAAACTTATAGCTTGGATAAGTAGTTGACTTTAAAACCAAATTCATCATAATACAATGAAATACGAGTCAACCAATTCCTAAATCTTGAGACTAAACCTCCCATGCTATTAGAGATAATATATTGGATAAGTGGTGGACCTTCTATTATTTTTGCATGCTTAGTTTAGACAACCGGTATACTTTGCAGCTATAAAGGTTGGACGAGTGGTGGAGCCTTGTTTCTATCCATGTTTTAATGGATCCTAGCTTGGACAAGTGGTGGACCTTGGAAAAAAGCTTCCATGTACAACATATATGAGGTTTTCCATGTTTTAATGGAACCTATCATGGACAAATGGTGAAGCTTGCTTTTCTCCATGTTGATTTTGGAACTACCTTAGACAAGTGGTGGAGCTTTGCTTTTCTACTCTTCATAATACAATGAAGTATAGGTTGGTTACATGGTGAATCTTAAGGCCAAACCTCCCATTTTACTAGAGATGATAGGTTGGACAAGTGGATCAACCTTCTATCATTTCTCCATAACTATATTAGACGATTAGTAGACCTAGCATCTCTCTATGTTGTCTAGAGATGAGCTTGGACAAGTGATGGACCCTGCTTCTCTCTTCCCTTGGTTTACTAGTTTGAAGACTCGGTACATATACTTTCTTAGATCTAGCTTGAACAAGTGGTGGACGTTGTATCCACAATCTTAATCCATTACAAAAAAGTATATGAAAAAATAACATAGGAATCTTGGTTTGAAGGTCAAGCAATTAGGTTCCAAATGCACATAATAATATATTTTCCACCCATAAGAAAAGAAAGTTAAATATGTTATTACCAAATTGACAAAGGTAACGTCCAAGAATTCTAGCTTTGCATCTTGTCAGATCTAAGTCTTCAATCATCAAGGTGACATGCATGTATACATCAACTTTCAAGCCATTCAAGAATACATGCACTTAAATTCCATAGTTTTCTTTTCAAAGTCTTTTAGGTTCTAAAACTCTCACATAAAGAATGTAATGATAAAATTCTTGAAGCAAACATTTGTGCCCAAGAAAAATATCCCTCTCACATATTTAAATTCCATGAATTCTCTGATCCACACTTACAAGTTTTATTTTGACATCAAACATCAATTCTCTCCTAGTTACAAATAAATGCAACCTCGATATGAATTGACAAAAAATTAATTTCTTTTACTATATGACCCAACATAGGCCCCAATCAAATAAAAAACGAGTCCCCAAAAATTTGGGTGCACTCTAGCAATACATCAGAGTCCCCTTACAATAGGATGCACTCCAATAGTACATTGACGTCCCCTTAGAGTAGGGTGCACTCCATTGAAGTGTTCATAAAATTGACACACCTTTGTTTTTTAAAAAAAAGACTATATCAAATTATACAAATGTTGAAAGATACACACTAGAATAAAAAAAGCATCTTATGGCCATATTTATTCAATGCTTTCGTGTTGACAAGTACACACCAAGGACATAATTTGTCTCAGAATCACTGTACTGATTTACAATTGTGTTGTATGTATAGACTCTCTTATATCTTGCATACAACCATGGAATTATGGTTCTTTGCAAGAAGTTTTGAAGTTGCTCGGAAGTTTGCCTCCATATCTTTGGAAATATAAGATATGTCCCTGGCATGTTCCACATCACCCTATATGGAGTGTCATAAAAAATTAAGGTATTGTTTGCATCCAAATCCTCAAATATCTTCCAAATATCACTCAAATTTTTGTGATAAACCCTTGTAAATCCTAACATGATATTTGGATTTTGGCAATTTTTGTTACTCATAAACACCTTGAACTTGGTATACTGCTCAAGAAAACATTTTTGTGTGATGCGTTGCACCCTTGTTAAGTTATAACAACTCCATTATCCATAGCTCAAAGTATTCAGCACAAAAATCCAAAAAACTTTGTGCGTATGGTCGCACCACATGATAAACTTCATCTTTATCCTCCACAAGTCGCATGTGTTGAGCCCAAGCTGGCATAGAATCTCCCTGTTTCATTTCAATTGTCTTAAGAAGTAACCCCTCTAGATCATGGATAAGTACTCTTTTGATGTCCTTGAAAGCAAGTGGTAGGTGATAAGGAGGTGATTGATTCCTTGGACAAGGTCTTGGAGGAGGTTGGATGGGTAATTCAATAGTTTTCTTCAATTTATGCCAGCATATAGCCAATCCATTTTTCTGTAATGATTCTTAAATTAAAGAACAAGAACACTTAATGAAAACACAACAATAGACATGAGTTTTATATTGTCTACCCTAAGGTTTTATTAGATACCAAAATCCATCTATGATCTACTCATTAATAGAAAGAAATTCGAATTGAAATCCTGGCTCTTTTTTATGCTACACTCTCTCTTAGTCTCAATACCATGGAGTTCAACTAGACTTAAGTCAACTAATAAAGATACTACTTGTTAAAGGTATTCTTGAAGTGCATAAGGCTTAACCAATGCTCTAGTGTAGAATGGGTATTTAGGTCTCAAGGTCTACCACTTATCCAAGCAAAGATCCATTTAGATATGGAAACCCAATTTTTCTTAATATAATGATATAGAGTGGACAAGTGGTGAATCCTGAGACCAAACCACTCATGCTACTAGGGATAATAGGTTGGACAAGTAGTGGACCTTGAATGTAAAGCCCCCATGTACAAAGTATCATGGGTTTTGGGTATTTCAATGGACTCTAGCATCTTGGAGACATGGTGTAGCTTACTTCTCTCCATGTTTCAATGGATCCTATCTTGGATAAATGGTGGAGCATCATTCTCTCCATGTTTCAATGGAGCCTAGCTTGGACAAGTGGTGGACGTTTGGTTCTCTCTATGTTTGAACAGATTTAGCTTGGACAAGTGGTGGACCTTGGAACAAAAACCCCATGTAAAACATATCATGGACATTACAAGTGGTGAGAAAAAATACAATTCAATATATAACCTTATAGGTTGGACAAGTGGAGGACCTTAACACCCAATTATTATTAATATAATGACATAGAGTGGACAAGTGGTGAATCTTGCGACCAAACCTACTAGGAAAAGTAGGTTGGACAAGTGGTGGACCTTGAATGCAAACCCCCCATGTACAAAATATCACTCATGCTACTAGGAATAATTTGGTATTAAGATCCATGTTTCAATGGAGCCTAGCTTGGACAAGTGGTGGACCTTTGTTTCTCTCTATGTTTCAATAGAATTAGGTTGGAAAAGTGGTGAACCTTGGAACAAAACCCCCATGTAAATCATGTCATGGGCATTACAAGCGGTGAGAAGAAATACCATTCAAGGTATAACCTTATAGGCTGGACAAGTGGTGGACCTTAACACCCAATTCCTCTTAATATAATGAAATAGAGTGGAAAAGTGGTGAATCATGAGACCAAACCTACTAGGGATAATAGGTTGGACAAGTGGTTGACCTTGAATGTAAATCCCCCATGTACAAAATATCGTGGGTTATGCGTATTTCAATGGAGCCTAGCATCTTGGAGACATGGTGGAACTTACTTCTCTCCATGTTTTAATGGAGCCTATCTAGAAGAAATGGTGGAGGTTCCTTCTCTCTATGTTTCAATGGAGCCTAGCTTGGACAAGTCGTGGACCTTTATTTCTCTCTATGTTTGAATATGGTTAGCTTGGACAAGTGGTGGATCTTGTAATGAAACTCCCATGTAAAACATATCATGGGCATTTCAAGTGGCGAGAAAGGATACCATTTAAGATATAACCCTATAGGTTGAAAAAGTGGTGGACCTTAACACATTGTTCTTCTTAATATAATGACATAGAGCGTACAAGTGGTGAATCTTGAAACCAACCACTCATGCTACTAGGGATAATAGGTTAAACAAGTGGTGGGCCTTGAAATAAAACCCCCTAGAGTGTTTCAATGGAGCCTAGCTTGGAAACATGGTAAAGCTTGCTTCTCTCCATGTTTCAATGGAGCCTATCTTGGATAAATGGTGGAGCATCATTCTCTCCATGTTTCAATGGATCCTGGCTTAGACAAGTGGTGGACCTTTGTTTCTCTCTATGTTTGAATAGAGCTATCTTGGAAAAGTGGTGGACCTTGGAACAAAACCCCCATGTAAAACATATCATGGGCATTACAAGTGGTGAGAAAAAATACAATTCAATATATACCCTTATAGGTTGGACAAGTGGTGGACCTTAACACCCAATTATTCTTAATATAATGACATAGAGTGGACAAGTGGTGAACTTGGGACCAAACCTACTAGGGAAAATAGGTTGGACAAGTGGTGGACCTTGAATGTAAACCCCCCATGTACAAAATATCACTCATGCTACTAGAAATAATTTGGTATTAAGGTCCATGTTTCAATGCCGCCTAGCTTGGAAAAGTGGTGGACCTTTGTTTCTCTCTATGTTTCAATAGGGTTAGCTTGGACAAGTGGTGGACCTTGAAACAAAACCCCCATGTAAATCATGTCATGGGCATTACAAGTGGTGAGAAAAAATACCATTCAAGCTATAACATTATAGGTTGGACAAGTGGTGGACCTTAACACCCAATTCCTCTTAATATAATGACATAGAGTGGAAAAGTGGTGAATCATGAGACCAAACCTACTAGGGATATTAGGTTGGACAAGTGGTGGACCTTGAATGTAAACCCCCCATGTACAAAATATCATGGGTATTGGGTATTTCAATGGAGCCTAGCATCTTGGAGACATGGTGGAGCTTACTTCTCTCCATGTTTCAATGGAGCCTTTTCCACTCTATGTCATTATATTAAGAAGATCTGGGTTTTAAGGTCGACCACTTGTCCAACCTATAAGGGTATATCTTAAAGGGTATTCTTTCTCACCACTTGAAATGTCCATGATATGTTTTACATGGGGGTTTGGTTCCAAGGTCCACCACTTATCCAAGCTAAGTCTATGGAAACATAGAGAGAAGCAAAGGTCCACCAATTGTCCATGCTAGGCTCCATTCAAACATGAAGAGAAGGATGATCCACCATTTGTCGAAGATAGGCTTCATTGAAACACAAAAAGAAGCAAGCTGCAGCATGTCTCCAAGATGCTAGGATCCATTGAAATACCTTAAACCCATGATATTTTTTACATGTGGGGTTTAAAGTCAAGGTCAACCACTTGTCCAAGCTATTATCCCTAGTAGCATGAGTGGTTTGGTCTCAAGATTCACCACTTTTCCACTCTATGTCATTATATTAAGAAGATCTGGGTGTTAAGGTCGACCACTTGTCCAACCTATAAGGATATATCTTAAAGGGTATTCTTTCTCACCACTTGAAATGTCCATGATATTCTTTACATGGGGGTTTGGTTCCAACGTCCACCACTTATCTAGGCTAACTCTATTCTTCTCATAGAGAGAAGCAAAGGTCCACCACTTGTCCAAGCTAGGCTCCATTGAAAGATGGAGAGAAGGATGCTCCACCATTTTTCGAAGCTAACTCTATTGAAACATGGGGGATTTACATACAAGGTCAACCACTTATCCAACCCTATTATCGCTAGTAGCATTAATGGTTTGGTCTCAACCTTCATCACTTTTTCACTCTATGTCAATATATTAAGAATATCTGGGTGTTAAGGTCCACCACTTGTCCAACCTATAAGGCTGTATCTTAAGGGTTATTCTTTCTCACCACTTGGAGTGACCATGATAGATTTTACATGGGGGTTTGGTTCCAAGGTCCACCACTTGTCCAAGCCGACTCTATTGAAACATAGAGAGAAGCAAAGGTCCACCACTTGTCTAAGCTAGGGTCCATTGAAACATAAAGATAAGGATGCTCCACCATTTGTCCAAGATAGGCTCCATTGAAACATGAAGAGAAGCAAGATGCACCATGTCTCCAAGATGCTAGGCTCCATCGAAATACCTTAAACCCACAATATTTTGTAAATGGGGGGTTTACATTCAAGGTCCACAACTTGTCCAACCTATTATTTCTAGTAGCTTGATTGGTTTGGTCTCAAGATTCAGCACTTTTTCACTCTATGTCATTATATTAAGAAAATCAGGGTGTTAAACACCACTTTTGTCCAACCTATAAGGCTATATCTTAAAGATTATTCTTTCTTACCACTTGGAGTGACCATGATAGGTTTTACATGGGGGTTCGGTTCCAAGGTCCACCACTTATCTAGGCTAACTCTTTTGAAAGATAGAGAGAAGCAAAGGTCCACCACTTGTCCAAGCTAGGGTCCATTGAAACATGGAGAGAAGGATGCTCCACCATTTGTCCAAGATAGGCTCCATTGAAACATGAAGAGAAGCAAGCTGCACCATGTCTCCAAGATGCTAGGCTCCATCGAAATACCTTAAACCCAGGATATTTCGTAGATGGGGGGTTTACATTCAAGGTCCACCACTTGTCCAACCTATTATCGGTAGTAGCATGAGTGGTTTGATCTCAAGATTCATCACTTTTCCACTTTGCTAGTAGCATGAGTGGTTTGATCTCAACAGAAGCAAGCTGCACCATGTCTCCAAGATTCTAGGCTCCATCGAAATACCTTAAACCCACAATATTTCGTAGATGGGGGGTTTACATTCAAGGTCAACCACTTGTCCAACCTATTATCGCTAGTATCATGAGTGGTTTGATCTCAAGATTCACCACTTTTCCACTCTATGTCATTATATTAAGAATATCTGGGTGTTAAGGTTCACCACTTGTCC
The DNA here is from genome assembly GCF_014529385.1 of Adiantum capillus-veneris. Classification (NCBI taxonomy): domain Eukaryota; kingdom Viridiplantae; phylum Streptophyta; class Polypodiopsida; order Polypodiales; family Pteridaceae; genus Adiantum; species Adiantum capillus-veneris. Next base: position 22,735,598 of record NC_140955.1, read on the forward strand.
AACCTATAAGGCTATATCTTAAAGGTTATTCTTTCTCACAACTTGGAGTGACCATGATAGGTTTTACATGGGGGTTTGGTTCCAAGGTCCACCACTTGTCCAAGTTAACTCTATTGAAACATAGAGAGAAGCAAAGGTCCACCACTTGTCCAAGCTAGGCTCCATTGAAACATGGAGATCGAGAAGAGAAGCAAGCTGCACCATGTCTCCAAGATTCTAGGATCCATTGAAATACCTTAAACCCACGAGATTTTTTACATGTGGGGTTTAAATTCAAGGTCAACCACTTGTCCAAGCTATTATCCCTAGTAGCATGAGTGGTTTGGTCTCAAGATTCACCACTTTTCCACTCTTTGTAATTATATTAAGAAGATCTCGGTGTTAAGGTCGACCACTTGTTGAATCTATAAGGGTATATCCTAAAGGGTATTCTTTCTCACCACTTGGAATGACCGTGATATTTTTTACATGGGGGTTTCGTTCCATGGTCCACGACCTATCCAAGCTAACTCTATTCTTCTCATAGAGAGAAGCAAAGGTCCACCACTTGTCTAAGCTAGGCTCCATTGAACCATGGAGAGAAGGATGCTCCACCATTTGTCGAAGCTAACTCTGTTGAAAAATGGGGGGTTTACATTTAAGGTCCACCACTTGTCCAAGCTATTATCGCTAGTAGCATAAGTGGTTTTGTCTCAAGATTCACCACTTTTTCACTCTATGTCATTATATTAAGAAAATCTGGGTGTTAAGGTCCACCACTTGTCCAACCTATAAGGCTATATCTTAAAGGTTATTCTTTCGCACCACTTGGAGTGACTATGATAGGTTTTACATAGGGATTTGGTTCCAAGGTCCACCACTTGTCCAATCTAACTCTATTGAAACATAGAGTGAAGTAAAGGTCCACCACTTGTCCAAGCTAGGGTCCATTGAAACATGGAGAGAAGGATGCTCCACCATTTGTCCAAGATAGGTTCCATTGAAACATGAAGAGAAGCAAGCGGCACCATGTCTCCAAGATGCTAGGCTCCATCGAAATACCTTAAACCCGCGATATTTCGTAGATGGGGGGTTTACATTCAAGGTCCACCACTTGTCCAACCTATTATCGCTAGTAGCATGAGTGGTTTGGTCTCAAGAATCACCACTTTTCCACTCTATGTCATTATATTAAGAATATGTGGGTGTTAAGGTCCACCACTTGTCCAACCTATAAGGCTATATCTTAAAGGTTATTCTTTCTTACCACTTGGAGTGACCATGATAGGTTTTACATGGGGGTTTGGTTCCAAGGTCCACCACTTGTCCAAGATAACTCTATTGAAACATAGAGAGAAGCAAAGGTCCACCACTTGTCCAAGCTAAGCTCTATTGAAACATGGAGAGAAGGATGCTCCACCATTTGTCCAAGATAGGCTCCATTGAAACATGAAGAGAAGAAAGATGCACCATGTCTCCAAGATGCTAGGCTCCATGGAAATACCTTAAACCCACAATATTTCGTACATGGGGGGTTTACATTCAAGGTCCACCACTTGTCCAACCTATTATCCTTAGTAGCATGAGTGGTTTGGTCTCAAGATTCACCACTTTTACACTCTATGTCATTATATTTAAGAAGGTTTGGGTGTTAAGGTCCACCACTTGTCCAACCTATAAGGCTATATCTTAAAGGTTATTCTTTCTTACCACTTGGAGTGACCATGATAGGTTTTACATGGGGGTTTGGTTCCAAGGTCCACCACTTGTCCAAGATAACTCTATTGAAACATAGAGAGAAGCAAAGGTCCACCACTTGTCCAAGCTAGGCTCTATTGTAACATGGAGAGAAGGATGATCCACCATTTGTCCAAGATAGGCTCCATTGAAACATGAAGAGAAGAAAGGTGCACCATGTCTCCAAGATGCTAGGCTCCATGGAAATACCTTAAACCCACAATATTTCGTACATGGGGGGTTTACATTCAAGGTCCACCACTTGTCCAACCTATTATCCTTAGTAGCATGAGTGGTTTGGTCTCAAGATTCACCACTTTTACACTCTATGTCATTATATTTAAGAAGGTTTGGGTGTTAAGGTCCACCACTTGTCCAACCTATAAGGCTATATTTTAAATGATGTTTTTTCTCACCACTTGGAATGTGCATGATATGTTTTACATGGGGTTTTGTTCCAAGGTCCACCGCTTGTCCAAGCTAGATCTGTTACATATATATTATACATACAATATTCAACTAGATCCCCTACCTATCATGTCTTGTAGCATGGATGCTCTGGCTTTAAGAACCACCACTTGTCCAACCTATACTCTCTTATGTAAGGGAGATCTCGCTATAAATTCAAAACCTTCCCGCCTAAATTTTAAAATATCCCACCCAGATTTTAAAATTCAAACTTGTTTATAAAATTTAAATTTTACCGCTTAAATTTAAATATTCCATGCGAAATTGATTTTAAATTCAAGTTTACCACAAAAAGATATCATTATCCCACCTAAATTCAAATATGCAAACCTCAAATCATTATATTGTACATAAATTCAAACAAATTCAAATTAACAAGCCTAAACTGATATTAGTTTGCATAGATATGAATTTATCACACCTAAATTATGTCACCATGTTTGAGCGAGTGGTTAGAGAATTTGAACAAGGTCCACCACTTGTCCAACCTAGATACAAAGAAGGATTGAGTGTACAAGGTATTGTTTGGAGGTCCTTATAGTCCACTGGTCTCAAGGTCCACCACTTGTGGTAAGGGTCACCAAAAAGTGTATATATTCATCCAAAGAAATACACGTATTTTTGGTCTACATGTCCTAGTTTCAACCATTTATGTCCATTAGGTGTATCACTAAACAACACTACTTTTGTTGAGAAACAGAAGTTACAATCATATCTACAAATGGATTAGAGGAAAATCAGCTCAGCATACATCCAGAACTCGCTACAAGAATCGACTTTAACAGATCACGCAAGTAAGTCTTCAATTCAAGTTTACTAGTATTACAATGTGTTAGTTATCTGTGATATTTATGTATGTATATATACTATGTGTGCATATCGTAATTAAGTGTAATTGTGTATCTACATTATGCATGAGTATTACAATGAAACAACACAAATATACATACATACACATAGATAACACAGACGCACACATACATGAGCATGTATTTTCAAGAGAGAGATAGAAAGATACAGAGATAGATAGATAGATAGATAGATAGAGAGAGAGAGAGAGAAATACGTGTTTTCTAGAGAGAGGAGAGAGAGAGAGAGAAAGATAACATATTTCACTGTGTTTATGTATGTAGAAGAGAGGAAGACGATGTATGGGAATATGTGCACGTATTTTCAAGAGAGAGACAACAAGATAGCAGATTTGGGTGATGTACTTCTCATTGTGGTTCTTTATCTCGATGATTTGCTGATCATTGGGCCAAATGAGAGACATATTGCCGGTTATGTATGTGGAAGAGAGGAAGCCGATGTGTGGGAATATGTGCATGTATTTTCAAGAGAGAGACATCAAGATAATAGATTTCACTGTGGTTATGTATGTGGAAGAGAGGAAGACGATGTGTGGGAATATGTGTATGTGTTCGGGAATACTTTTAAACTATGTATCTCTGTCTTTTGATGAGAGAGTGTGTGTGCAAGAAAGAGTTACAGAGAACCATCTTCTCTATATGGAGAAAGACAGAGAGTGAGAGAGAGAGAGAAATACCTGTTTTTTCTCTATTCGTGAGGTGTGCAATGTCTCCTAAGAAGAAGCTATGCCCGATCTTGCCCTTCTGGAAAGCGTTGTGTATGATGCTGTTTCTTTATCTTGTGTGTGAACTGTCAATCCTGTGCGCTCCACCTGTGCGTTGTGTACGATGCCGGGTTTGCTCCTCTACGCACGCGTATACTCCAACTGTGTGCGATCCGTGTGCGCTTTCTGTGTGTTTGCTGCTCGTCTACTTTCTCTGTGTGCATTGCTTGTGCGCTCTCTCTGTGCCTAATCTTGATAGGGTTTATTAGAATGCCACGTAAGCTACAAGTCCATGTTTTATCATAGGATTAAAAAAAACAAAAGCAGTATAAAACATTAACCAATTCACATGGCCAAAATTAAAGAAATCATGGTTGAAAATATGCAAAACATGCGTAACATAGTTGACCCCGCCCGGAACAATATCCCAAAATCAGCCTCCCAAGCCCCGCCATCGAGAGCGCTATATTCCACATCCCCATCAAGAGCGCTACCCCCAAACCTCACATGGAAGCCCTGCCTCGTCGGATGCACCCCATTGTGGCATTTCCCTAAGACTCGGCATCTGGAGTGCTAAATGGGAAGATTCTTCATTAGTCAAATTTTGAACATAAATTATATTTAGCATATACTTAAATATAATACAAATATTAACATATTAACTATACTACTAATTTACTATATCACTTCTAGATTATGTCCCATACTATATTTAAGGTGCCAAAGGGTTGGCCTTATGGTCCTAGATTTAGCCAAGTGGTCAACACATATAGGACCAAGTGCACACTGTGCCAAGAAACTTGGCCACCACTTCACTTGCCAAAGTTTAGGCCTTATGGTCAATCCTAAGTTTCCAATGTTCTTATTATGTCATAAGAGACAACATTTCTTTTTTGTCACCTTTTGCCTCGTGGAAAACCTAGGCTTGTTTTCACATACTCAGGCACTTCAAGCCATAATAAATTTTCATTACTCTTCAGCAGCCCTCTTGTTCAAGTCTTTGAAAAATGTTGTTTAAGGCCACCCTAAACCATTTTCATTTAGGGGTGTCTAAAACTAGCTTTTTGGCAATTCCAGAAGAAAATGGTCAAAGTTTTATACTTAGTTTTAACCACTTGACCAATTCAAATATTGGAAAGCAAGGTCTTGTAATACTTTCCTTTGGACATCACACATTAAAACTAGGTCCCTCACTTATCCAAGCTATGCTCTAATACAATAAAGGGCTTTTGGTTTCAAGATGCACCACTTTCCCAACCTTGATTCCATTAAAGAAGCTAGCTCTACTTAGACATTTAATAGCAAGGTCCTGTAGCAATTCACATTGAACATTTTCCATGACAGCTAGGTCCACCACTTATCTAAGCTATGCTCTAATAGAGCAAGGGGGTTTTGGTTTCAAGATCCACCACTTGTACAAACTTGATTTGGGAAGCAAGGTCCTATAATAGTTTTCTTTGGACATTCACCATTACAAATAAGTCCACCACTTGTCCAAGCTATGTTCTAATACACTAAGAAGGTTTTGGTTTCAAGGAGAACCACTTGTACGACTTTGTTTTTGGAAGTAAGGTCTTTACATAGTTCACCTTATACCTTGAACATTGGATACTACAACTAAGCCCACCACTTGTCCAAGCTATCCTCTATATATAGCCAAAGGGTTTGGGTTTCAATATTCACCACTTTTCCAACCTTGCTTCCATTAAAGAAAGGAGGGGCATTATAACTAGGTCCACCACTTGTCCAAGCTATGCTCTGATATAGAAAGGGGATTTTGGTTCCAATAATCCACCACGTGTTCAACCTTGCAAGACTCAAGGGATACTTGGACATTGGAAAGCATAGTCCTATAGTAGTTGATAGGTGGCAATGGGTATTACAACTAGGTCCAACCTATGCTCTCATATAGCAAAGAGGCTTTGGTTTCAAGGTCCACCACTTGTCCAACCTTGCTTCGATTAAAGAAATGAGGGGCTACGTAAACATTGGCAAGCAAGATAGCAAGGTCCTAAGGTATTTCACCTTGGATATTGGGCATTATAACTAGGTTCACCACTTGTCCAAGCTATGCTCTGATATAGAAAGGGGATTTTTGTTTCAAGGTCCACCACGTGTTCAACCTTGGAAGACTCAAGGGATTCTTGGACACTGGAAAGCATAGTCCTATAGTAGTTGATAGGTGGCAGTGGGTATTACAACTAGGTCCAACCTATGCTCTAATATAGCAAAGAGGCTTTGGTTTCAAGGTCCACCACTTGTCCAACCTTGCTTCCATTCAAGAAATGAGGGGCTACGTAAACATTGGCAAGCAAGGTAGCAAGGTCCTAAGGTATTTCACCTTGGATATTGTGCATTATAACTAGGTCCACCACTTGTCCAAGCTATGCTCTGATATAGAAAGGGGATTTTAGTTTCAAGATCCACCACATGTCCAACCTTGCAAAACTCAAGGGATACTTGGACATTGGAAAGCATAGTCCTATAGTACTTGATAGGTGGCAATGGGTATTACAACTAGGTCCACCACTTGTCCAACCTATGCTCTAATATAGCAAGGATGGTTTGGTTTCAAGATCCACCATAATTTCCAACCTTGCTTCCATTAATATAGCAAGGAGGATTTGGTCTCAAGGTTCACCACTTGTCCAACCTATGCAAACCTTTTTCATGTTGTACCATGATTTTTTGTTAGAAGAGTATTTTTCTATAACTATGGATTTAACAATGTAATCTTTTTCACTTAAGGATGCACTTCGAATCTGGGGAGAAAGTACATATGATACTTGACAATGAAATTGTTGGTATTGGTTGTGTGTGTAGAACAAATCCAGATTCCACTTGTGGTGTTACAAAGATAGCGCAAGGAAATGTCTCCATACTAGTGGAGGAATGCTTGAAGGATGTGGTCCTACCTTTTCCTACAATGGATACTTCATCTCTCCAAGGCTCATTATGGAGTGTTGTTCGATGGTCAAATCTTCTTTTGCGATCTTTTATATTAAATGGGAACTTAATTGATCCACAAGAAAGCTACAATGGTGATGAAGAACATGATCATTCTGATCCTCTAGTTACAGATGCAATACCTATGACAAGCCCAGAATTTGAAGCAGTGATTCGAGAGTCTTGGAGAAATCAGAGGGTCCTTTTAAAAGATGACACAATGATGCAAACCATGAATGAAGGGACCATCTTATATGTATTTCCACATGATTATGTCAACTTTCAGGAACTTGGTCATGATTGTGTGGGTGTGGGTATTGAAAGAGCAAATGCAAGCATTGATGATGTGGTTGAAGTGGGTAGCATCACTTTGCTAAAGTGGCCCATCAAGCAGACAACAATGTTGAATGGGAGCCCATTGCAACGCTTTGTTCCTGTTGATGGCATGCATGCTACACAAGAGGATGTATCCAACGATGACAATGTTGGAAAAAAACTTGATGGGAGTAATGTTGTCCAGTTGTCAAGGAAGAGAGGATACGCTTTCATGAACAGGACTCAAAAATCAAAAGCAGCACCAGCTTCCACTTTTTACCTTTCAAACAAATCAATTCAAAGGGTATCATGCATTGATTGTTGTGCACAAAAATGTTGCCAGTTTGCAGATCGTGATATGGTGACAAGGGTACGATAAAAATTTTGGGGAGAGTCTCAAAAATCACGCACTAATTATGTTTATGATGTTCTTTCTATATGTTATCAGAAAGATGAGGAGTCACGATACCAATTCAGGCTAAATGGCTCTATTGTTTGTTGTAGAGCATGGTATGAGCTACATGGAATATTAAAGCATCATTTTATTGATACAAGGAGAACTTTGAAAATGGTGTGCACCAATATGTACATGGGAACACATGTACATTGAGAAGGGGACTTCAACATACTAGTTTAGCAAGAGCACTACTAAATGAGTTTGTGGAAAACAACTCTAAGAAGATGCCACATAGAAGTAGAACACTGCTAGATGGCTCAAGAGAGACTCAATTGGTGATTCCATCAACATACAAACAAGTGGATATTTTATGTTAAATCAACACGACACTTGACCAAATGGGCTATGAGAAGAAGCTATCCCAATCTTCTTTGGGTAGAATTTGGAACAAAGAGTACCCACATGTCACTTTTACAAAGACGAGTGAGTTCTCTAAGGGCAATATTTGTAGCTCAATCAAGGCAAGGTTAGAAGCTAAACCTTCTCTTGAAGAGAGAGCTCTTCTCTTGAGGGAGAGAGAAGTTCACATGGCACAACAAAAGAGTTGCAGAAGCCTATATTATGCATGGCGCACGTATTCAAAAACTCAACCACAAAAATATGTATGCATAATCCATGATAAGATGGATCAAAAGAAGACTGCCATTCCTAGATTACGCATTGTTCCTAAGGGTGTGGATTCAGGATATAATCTACAAGTGGCATTGATTGGCATGATCACTCATGGACATGGAGAAGGTCATTACAGACACTTTGTCTTGAATGGTTTGTGGCCAGCTGATACCTTGCGCGAGAAAAAGTGGGATGACAGATACTCAAGCTTACAGTAAATTGTTGGAAGGGTTATTGGGCTGTCAACTATAAGGATCCACAAGTGTGGGAAACTGTAGATGCAATTGTTTGGTCCTAGAGACCCAACAAACAAGGACCTTTTTTTAGAATAAAGATTCCAGAAAGGCGTGCTCTAAAAGCCAAAGAAGGCCTCACTCGTGCACATCAACCACACTTGGATCAAAGTTTAGATATGGTATTAAATGTGGAGTAGAATTATGTGGAGCTTCTATTGTGACTATACTAGTCAATTTTGTAAACAAAATCTTTTTTGTATCTTCCTTTGTTTTATGTAATTCGTAGTTATTATTCAAATCCATGTGTTGTACATCCTCTTGAGTTTTGGTGTTTATCAACACCACAATCCTATGAGATTTTCACTTTATTTACTAACCACACACCTCAATTTTTCCCACTTTAAGTGGAAAATTCCCAAATTACATGAATTTAGTTGATTTGGAGATTCCCATAATGTGAGATTTTTACCAAAATACCTAATATGGTCTTTGTGCATCCTTCAATAGCAAAGGCCACCAAAGTCCAGCTTGTAAAATTTTCCGACCTGTAATTTTCCCTGAGAAATGTCCTCTAGTTGATCCCCAATGTGCCTCCTACAACACTGCTTTCTGCTCTTCATCCGGAACACATCGTCGTATAATCTGATCTGCTCCTCTTCTATATAATGCTCTAGCTATAATTAGATATGGTCTGCTCCTCAATGCAAACTTCTTCCTCTTCTCTGGAGACATTGTCGAAGGTAAAACTCCATCTGTCAAAAACTGAAACATCTGATCATACCAATTGTCAAAAAACTGTCCTTCCACTCGGAACAAATCCGCATCAGGCAATTTATCCGATACTCCTGGTAATTCCTCCCTATGTTCCAATCTGCTGAGGTAGTCCGCCATTGCATGCTGAGTTCGTGGAGTATGAACAACTATGTAATCAAATTCTTGCACATGAGCATCCACCTTGCTAATCTGCCTTCCAGTTTTGGCTTCTTTACCAGAAACAATAAAGCCTGATGATGCACATGAAAAACCACTTTGTTCCCTAATAGATAATGTTGGAATTTTTCCAAAGCAAAAATCATTCCAAAAGCTTCCCTTTCCGTAACTGTGTAATTCTTCTCCAGTGCTCTCAACATTCTTCTAGCATAATAAACCGGTCTGAACCATCCCTTAATCTTCTCCTACATTAAAACAAGTCCTACTGCCATGTCGAAAGCATCAACATACACATGAAACGGAAATTCCCAATTTGGTGGTTGAAGTATAGGTGAAACTACCAACATCTTTTTGATAATCTGAAAAGCCTTCTCTTGAGCTTCTCCCCAAACAAATTCCACTTCCTTATTAGTCAAATGACTAAGTGATGCGCTCACATCCGCCAAATACCGTAAATACTTACCATGCCATTTGATATGTCCAACAAAACGCATCACTGCCTTCAAATTTTCTGGAGCTACAACTTTCTGAATGGCACTAATCGTGTCTCCATCAATCGACATTCCTTCTTGAGAGATGATATGTCCCAACAAGTTTCCCTCCTATACTGCTATTTCACACTTCTGGGGATTAAGTGACATCCGAAACATCCTACATCTTTCAAAAAACTTCCTCAAATATTCCAGATGCCTGACTTTTTTCCCAAAAACTGAAAAATCATCCATAAAAATCCTCATAAAATCTGTCAAATGTGGCTCAAAGGTTTTAAAAGCTACCTTCGAAAATGATGGTGGTCCATTCTTCAATACAAAGCTCATCACTATATATGCAAAATCTCCCCATTCTATGATAAAAGAATTTTTCAATATCCTCCTCAGCCTTTGTATTTGATTGTACCTTGAAAATCCATCAAGAAAAGTGTACATCTCATGTCCCGCTACCTCATCCAGAACTAAATCAATAAAAGGCAATGGAAATGGATCTGCAAATGTTGCATTCAATTTTTTGTAATCCACACAAACCCTTAACTTCCGCGACCTCTTGGGTACCACTACAATTGGTCACAACCATTCCGCCTGATCCACTGGCACTATAAACCCTGCATTCAGCAATTTATCCAATTCCTCTTTCACCTGCTCGGCATAATTTGGATTCATCCTGTATCTTTATTGAATTAGTGGAATAGCATCCGTTTTCAAATTTATATGATGCTTATACACTTGAGGATCCATGCCTTTCAAATCAGAATAATCCCATGCAAAGACATCAATATACTCCAACAATAATTCCTTCAAGTCCTTCTTGAAGCCTTCTTCCAAATGAACACTAACTCTTACCATCTTTGGATGATCCTCCGTCCCCAAATTCAGATCCTATAAATCATCCTCTTTAACTCGAGAAACCTTCTTTATCATCTTATCATACAGAGTTTCCGCTCTCTGAATTGCCTCCTTTGGATCCAATTCTGAATCCTCGATCACAGTTTCCTCTTGGATTTTCTTCTCTTCTAAATTTTCCGTTTTCCACACCATTTGTATTCCCCTGCAACCAACTGATCAATTCCCAAACTGTTCTCTTTTTCTGCATATTTGATAATGATCTGTTTCACATCTACCTCAAATACCGGAACAATTGTTGGATTTGCTGCTAGGAAATATGCTTCTTCATCATCCTCCAATCCTTCAAACATGTTAATTGCTTGTGCCAACATTGCCTTCATCTCTTCTGACAATTCCTTCTTCGGCCCCATTGGTAGTGTAACTTCTCTCCTTCCTTTCTTAACCGTCACTTCATTTTTTCCCCAATCCTGTTTCAGCTTAGCCGTGCGAAACCATGGCCTCCCCAACAACATAGAATAGGTATTTTTTGAATCCTTCATCCTGATAACTACAAAGTTTACCAAAAAATGCAATCCATGAATGATAATTCCTTGCCTCCTTAGCATCCCCACTGGTTGAACTCTGCTCTGATTAGCCATACGCACTTGAAATGGAGCTGGTTCCAACCTGACATCTTGCATCCTTAGAGATTCCGATTCTGAAAGTATGTTGACCCCTGATCCACCATCCAATAGAACATCAGAAAATTTGCGGTTATTAAATTCCAACGACAGTGTTGGTACTGAAGAATCCACATCCTCTGGGCTAATCTGGCAGCTCTGAACTGTCTGCTGCACCTCCTTCATACTTGAAACAGTCTTTGTCCTTCTCATCACTGTATATAGTCTATCTCTGAAAATTGGAACTAATGACAATAACTGATCCAAGGTAAAATGTATAGAGGAATTAGTTAACTCTTCAAACAATGCATCCGTCCTTTCTCTTTCCTTCTCCTCCTTTTTTATTCCTTTCTCCTTCGATTTAAGCTTGCTCTACTGTTGATCCTTTTCCATCAAATCTTCAGCTAGTTCATCCCGAATCTCCTTCTGCTCCTCCCAATCTAGTGGAGGTTTTAACCTTGCTTTGGACCTTGTTGTCACTAATACTTCTACTTCTTCTTGCAAACATTTAGAACAATCAAATTCTGACTGACAATCCATAGCGACTTCATTCACCCCTTGATCCTGAAATGATTCTACTACTATCAAACTGCTTCCAGGCTCTTTGTTTGCTTCAGCTGACTGTGCTGGTGGTGCTGGCAACTGCGGCACTTGCCCTCTTGGCTGTTGCTGATTACCCCCTTGATAATTCCAAACCGGCTGATTCCATCCTTGTAGTTGTGGCTGCCAATTCTTCCACCGCTGCTACCGATCCCAATTTCCCCCCCATGGGGGTCTTAAATTTTTCCATCCTCCAAATCTCCGTCCTCCTCCCGAGGTGAAGTTTCCTCTAAATGGTGGTCCCCATTGATTAAACTGTGGTCTCCACCCTGATTACGGTTGTTGCCTTTGCCACCCTTGATTATTGAACATCCTTTGTCTTTCTCGTGTCTCTGGAAACACCCCATGAGTTTGAGGTCCTTGTTGCTGTATCTTCTGCTGAATCCTTTCTGGTACAACACCCCTGAAATTTGGATTAAACCAACATTCCTTTGTCCAATGCCCATCCTTAACACAAATTTCACAATGAGGGGTTTTTGATTCCACAACTTTCTACACTCCCAACTTCTTCAATTTCTTTGCTACCAATTTTTCCACTCTATCCTCTTTCTCTTTAGACTTTTTCTTTGACTTCTTCTTTCTTTTCTTCTTCTTATCCTCGTCTACTTTTGAATCCGAATCCTCACTAGAATCCTCTTCACTATCAGAATCTATTTCCGTATCTGAATCAGTATCAGTTTCCGAGTCCGAATTGTTGTCCGAATCCGAATTATCTAACCTCTTCTTTTTCTTCGACCTACTTTTCTTCTTTTCTTTAGATGACCTCTTGGCTGCTTTCCCATGAGAGACCCCAAACCTTTTCTCTGCTCTTTGAACTGTTTCCACTAATGCTTGTAATCCACCTACAACATCAACTCCAACAACCGCATTCTTCAATTCCTTCCTTAATCCATTCAAAAAATATCCAGCAAGCATTTCATTAGTTGGCCTTTCGTGAGTAGCCAACCTTCTCACATATTGGTTAAACTTTTTTGCATAATCCTCAACAAAAATTTTCCTTTGTTTCACTTCCCTAAGCTTGGTCAACACATCATGTGGAGTCCTTTTACTTTCTGAACCTGTTCAAAAATGCTGCTTTCAAACCATCATAATCAGCAAAATGACCTGCTAGAAAATTACTGAACCACTACATAGCCTTCCCATCCAATGTAGCCTCAAACTGGCGCATCTTAGCTTGGGCATCGTACACTCTGGAAAATCCTCTGGCCTACCATCTTGTCTCATATTGAGATATGTGGCAATCGGGGTCTTCTTTTGACTTTCCCAAAAAGGTCTGGAATTTGACGCGCATATCCTGCCTAGCCGGCGCCACCATATTTGTAGGTCCACCTGGTTGTACAAGATTTCGTGCACTGGTACTTCCCAACGGATCAAAAATCAATCTCCTTCTCGCTACTAATGCATGCTGAACAGCCAACAGCCATGGAAATATATCCTGTTCTTCATTCGCTACTTCTTCTTCCCATCTATCACTTAGATAATCCTCTGCACCACCCTAAATCCTCCACAGTATCATCTGAATCTTCCCCTATAAAAACTCGGTGCATCCCAGTATAATCCAAAATTCCCTGCAGTTCCGAACGCTGACCATCTCGCACATATAGCTGCTGAAACCGCCTAGCAACTGACCTTGTCCAATACGGGAATGGATCCTCCTCTGCTTCCTCCAGAGTACAACCAACTACCCATGCCAACTCACACTATTCTGAACATCCTCCCTCCATTGCCACGGCACTCGCTCCTACAAGAGAAACTTGAATCCATCCATGCTACATCGCACTTACACTGTGATCGCCAAGTGTTTGAGGCACAGACATTCAGAATAGACAAAACACAAAAATCAGAATGGAACTAGAACTGGAACAAAACACAAAAATGGACAGCATACTAAATCCTCCATAACTTCCGCTTTCACATTCCCGAGAAGATACTGATCGCGATAGTTACATACTTCGATAAGACTAATGGGCAACACCCTTTCCTAAGAACACCCCTTGGAATCCCAAAAGTACAAAAGTTAGCATTCCAACTTCCACTAAGGTAAAACATCCCAAAATTCCTAGGCTTAACATGACTGTTTATAGTTGTGCTTCCTCTTTGATTGGCCATGCTACCATCGGATCTCTCATTTGGCCCCAAGTTTTGTTCATTTCAGGTATTGTTTCCATGATGATTTCTCGGATTGAATGTACCTGGTATTTGATGTGTTCAATCTCCTTTGGAGTCATCATAACAAAAAAAAAAATTATAAAAATTCCTAAAGAGGTGAATGGGAAGTTCTAACAAACCCTTCTCTTTTTATCTTGAAAATATACACAATTTTCATGGGTGTCAACTTCCTTAGTTTTGCATGAGCAGTCCAAATCAAGTATGTGACATTGTTGGCTTTCCAACAATAGAATTCAACCCTAGGGTCGTATGTGGGTATGTGCTTTAGAGATTTATTGTCTATCAAATTGCATCCCTCTAACTCTAGCATAGGTGGTCCTTCTTTTATAGCCTTGTTTCGAATTAGAGTGTCAACTTCCAATTCCCATTTGCCTAACAAATCATGATCTTGTATCTTGAGGCATTGCACTCCATTTTGGTCCATACAGGAGGTGTCTTGTTTGTTCTCCCTAACCTCCTCTTCAAATTTGACAGTATGGTCATCTATCATTACGACTAATTCCTCGTTAGGATCCAAATAAATCAAGGAATTGTACTTGTTAGTCTAAAAGAAGGTCCTATATGCTTAAACTTGAGTGAGGTCCCAGTTCCAGATTGATTTGAAAAAGAAAATATCTCAGAGCTTCAGTCTAAGTAAGTTTCTGCCACCTCTTTTGCTATAGTTTCTAAAGGTCTCCCTTGGTTTACACTCTCTTTTGTGAAGCCGTACTTCTACCTTCTTCCACTATACCAAAATTTCCTAGCACTCTACTAGATCTCAAGTTCATAAATAGTCACAACAACTTAACTGAACAGATACTTTAAACTTGAAAAGGTACCTTTTGTTTTGTGTCTAGTCCATTTTTCTGCCAAGATGAAATTTCCTACACATTAGCACTTCAAACTGTATGTGATTCCACAATTGTTAATCTGAAATCATAGATTATCTAACAATCTGTGCAACTAATTGATTGTTACACTCAATAAGTCCCAAACTCTATAATTCTGTGTAGGCAATCTTTGGTGTACCAAAGATTTCTAGAACTTAACATGAGAGTGAATCTAACTTTGATCACTTGGATGGGATCCTCATAGCTTGAAAAATATAACCTTGGCGTCAAACGGACAAAATTACCCTTCCATTGTAAATTTTATCTTTGGCATGCCAAAGATAAAATTTCCCTATTTCAATATATTTTTTACCAATGTGACTTGTCTGGGTTTCTATATGTAATTCAAGCTTGTCCAACGGGTTTCGTAAAGTTTGGACTCTTTATGACTCTTTTATCACTCCTTTTGATCCCATTGTAAAGGTTTTCAAAAAAATTTATGTTCCTTTTCCTTGCACATCTCCAAACTTGTGCAAACTTTCTCAAGATCTATATAATGTTCCAATGAAGTCATGTCAATTGAGAATTTTGCCAAATTTCACCTTCTATTTGGAAATCTATCTTTGGCATGCCAAAGATAAATTTCTACCAGAAACTGACCTTTTGCAAAAAAATTCTTCACAGATTGATTTTCTCTCAAGTTCTCAAGCTTATCCTTGCCTTGGTTTCAATGTTAACCATAATTGACTTTCCTTTCTCACAATTGGTGATTTTGTTCCCAAATTTGTGCTCGACCAGGTTTTCAATGGTCCAAATTATACCAAAATCAATAGGGATGGTCTAAACCAAAAAAAAAATCGCCTTCTAAGTTCATTTTGATAGTTTTGTGCTAGAAACCCCTTGTCTATCTTTGGCACGTTTAAGACAAGTTTGATAATTTTTTGGTTTTTTTTAGTGCACCTTCAATCATATGCACTCCTCACTATTTTCTACTTACCCTACTCCTAATGAACATGAAAAAAGAGTGAAGAATGTGAAAAAACTAACATTCATTACCAAATATTTAATTTCTAGTTAGGTGATACCCTTCTCGACTACTACCTAGTCTCAAGGACCCTTCACCTACTTCGTCCTACTAAACTAATGCTCCCAAGGCCCTTGCCGAGTATCCCTACTCTCAAGCACCTCTCAACAGTGATAAAGTCAAAAAGTGTTCTACTTTAGTTGAAACTAGAGGAAGTAATGGAAATTGTAGTGAATGCTTTGGGTTTTCTCTAGGTTAGGTTGCCTTGTCCTTGGCAACGGTGCCAAAATGTCGGCCCAATGCCAAGGTTCACCATATCGATGCTAGCAAAGTGAGAACCACAGACATAAAATGTCAATGCATGGGACATAGATGATCCAAGGAGTGCATGGAGGCTACAAGAGAAAGCTAATCTCTAAGAAAACCCAAGTTTAGAGTGCTCTCACCTAGATTGGTCTCAGGTGTGTGTCACACACCAAAATCTAACCTTCCTATATGACAAATTCATATAGCTACACTGCTCCAAATGCAATGAAACTTGCTATCTAGAATGTGTAGAGTATCCCTAGCATCCTCATGTGCCACTTTTGACACTTGGGAAAAATTACACGAAAGATAAACAACCTATTTTGGGCGGGTCAATTTCAACCTTTGAAGCACTCCATAGCTTCTTCTATCTATTCCTATGGTCAAAAACTATTTTGGATGTGTGTATGGTACATAGAAATGAAAACAACTCGTAGACATACATGACCAAAAACACTTCATCACAAGCGACTTACATAGAAAGGAAGAGCTTTCACCTGCGAACCCGTTGGTATACTCATAATCACAATGCAACACCACACAAGGGAGACATGAACGATTGAAAACATAGTGAGCTCACAGTACTCTACTGCAGTGTACCATCAATTTCATTATTCAAAACTTAGGTCAAAAAATTTAAAAAATGTCTTTTATATCTTAGCCAAGGTTTAAGAAATGAATCCATAGCTAATTTGTCTCGATGATATGGCTTAGGAACTACAATTAATTACAACTTTGGAAGCCCCTGGCCCCTTTACACTCTTTGACAATCAATTGTGATACAACAAATTTGGACTTTTATGGGATTTCTCGTTAATAAATGAGGTTTTGATACAGTAATTGGGAATAAAAAATAATGATGATCTCCTTTTGATGCTTCTGTTATTTAAGCAGTTGACACTCCTATGAACTCCAGTGAAGACATGCTCAAGCGTATGAATGATAGGATGAGTAATATATAAAGGATGCTAGTGTGAGAGCCAAGACAAGGTCCACCACAAGGGCAGACCATGGGACCATAAAGGCCATCTAAGTGATTTTCCATTGAATAAAAATGGAGTAAACATGAGATTAGTGAGTGCTATTATAGACCAGAATACAATGGAAATGTCCAATATGCAGTGCCAATGAGAAAACATGGGCAGCCTAGGTATTGGTATCCACCTAGCATAGGACAAGTGTAGAAACCACCCATGGCTCTAGAGAGACCACAACTGGTGCTAGTTCAATATCCACCCTTTCTAGGAAATAATGCTATGCCAATCAAGTACATGCATCCTAAAGGACAAGTGAAGAAGCAGGCCATAATACCAGTTACACCATACATTGAGGCTAGTTCATTAATTGTGGTAGCAAAGGAAGAATGGTATATCCAATCGCAAACAGGGAAAATCCAGTCTATAAAGCACCTCCAGATGCAACATCAATTTAATTCATTTTCCAAACCAAGTATCTAGGCCACCCATGGTAAACAAATGTCAAAACCAAGAGCAAAGAATTGCCATAATTGTGGATCTGATGACCACTAGAAAAATGATTGTCTAGATCCTAATAAGAATGCTAAGCCAATTGAGTCTTATTGCATGAAATGTGGCATAAAAGGTGGGCTTGATCAAGAAAATTATCCTAGAATTCTCCAAATAAGAAAAATCCTAAAAAATAAGAGAAAACTAGCCATAAATATAGCAGAAGTCATGTGAAGCTTCTCCTCAGAGATAGTGAACCTACGGTTCCACTCAACGTAATGATAAGAGCACATGCCAAGATAAATAAACAAAACAATGATAATGAGTTAGATAGCAGCAAGAAGTCTTCTAAAGACTTCAAGAAAGAGAGACAGAATGTATGATACCATCAATGAATGGAAGGTTTTCAAGTGGGCTGAAAGTAAATTAGGCATTGGAAACTAAATGGAAAAACTATCCAACACTTGATATGGAAGTGAAAAATTTGAAAGCATACAAATAAAAAATGGAAACCATTGGGAATCCAACAAATGATAAAATAAAACCAAAACCAATGGAAACAAAAGATGCGAAAGAATTGAGGGACTCTTTAGTTGAAAATGACAAACCTAAATTGATAGTAATAGATAGTGATGATGAAGGGCTAGATGGGATTCCCTTAGTGGAGGAAGATTGGAAAAATCATTTATGGGAAAGATTTAGAGAGGTAAAAGATGGAAGCTTCACTCTAAAACTAGTTTCAATCAAATAAGTTTGCCTACACCAGCCACCCATGGAGTTAGATGTGCAATCTCGATATGGAGATTGAGGATCAAAGAATTCAAGACCCAACACTGAAGACCTTACCCTCATACTTGGGAGATAATGAAGAAACATCATTGGTATGCAAGACCAAAAAGCTAAATTAGGCAAATATGACTGTAGATGCGGAGAACCTACAACCTATTATGCCAACACCTACCCGATGCCCTGTAACATTGGGGAAGTTTTTGGAGATCAGACCACATCTACAGAAAGATCTGCAGAGCAATTTTGAGAAAATGGGTATAGCATGGTTAATGAATGAAAGAGCCAAGGTTGCATTTAGAAGGGTCTTAAGATAAACTTGTCAAATCTGTTCCTATGAACAAGGTAGGAGATAACTGAAATGAAGAAAACATAGCTCTTGTTAATCAATATAGCAATGTAACCACCATGGTTGTACTAGACAATGGGGCATGCATTTCCATAGCAGTAAAAGAAATCTAGGAATCTTGGAGAAGACCTACAATTAGACAGACAAGAATGAAACTATAGTTGGTGGCCGGGTACATCAAACGACCCATGGGATTGTTAAAAAACATGATAGTCATCTCATGTGGGGTTGACTACCAACACACATTTTCCATTCTAGAGTCCTGAAAAAAGTGCACTATGAAATCATCTTCTTTACAAAGTTATGGTTATTCATAACAAATCCATGCTCTACAATCCTCAAGAAAATGGCCAAGTAGAGCATACAAACAAATTCCTTAGCATTGTGCTTACAAAAATTGTATGCTTGTAAAGAGCAGACTAGGAGATGAATCTCCATTAAGCTCAATGGGCTTATAGGGTTTCATACAATAGCTATAAATGCCACTCCATTCAATTTAGTCTATAGACTTGATGCTAGTTTTCCAATGGAGTGTTTACTGTTCCCTTAGATTTGCCACATGAACTAGAGTGGATGGGTCATGAACTATCAAAATGACTAGAAAATGTCAAGCAATTAGATGCACAAAGACTAGCAGTAATTGCACACATCTATACTCAAAAAAGGAAACATAAATAGTTTTTTGACTCATATCTATTGACAAAAATCTTCAAGCAAGGAGATATGGTGTTAGTCTATTCCTTGAAGAAGCACATCCCTAAGTTCAAGAAAAAGGGGCACAGACATTTGTAATCAAGAGTATTTTACCAAGCATGGTGGTTAAATTGACCACCTTGGATGGAAAAATAATGGCAAAATAATGAAAAACTAGACTAGTGGATGTCATTTGCAAAAATATAATATGTCATTGACTTAATGATTTTGTAGAAAGGATGCATGGAGTTAAAAAATGTAAGATCCAGTAACAACAGGTCATAAAAGAAGCTCACATTTGATTTTAAGAGGAAAGTGAAAATGTGACCAGACTATGAAGTAACGCCAGTCAATCTACTTCAAATTCAAACTCTACATTTTACTCAGGGGTTAAATGAGGACAAAGTAGAAATAGATGATGAATGGCTAGATAGACTAGATATGCGGATAAAAATTGTGTTGAAATATGGACTCAAAATCAAGTCATTAGCAGATACAAGTTCCAAGATTAATGCAGCTAGTTACTCAACTTACAAAAATGCAACTACACAACCCTTGGAGTATTGCAAAGCTAAAGTGAAAACATGCCACAAACACTTTACTCCATTTTACATGATCAACCTGAATATATTTGTGCATAAATTTCTCTATCCACACATAATATCTGCATTCTAGACGAGCATATAAATGAAGGTATGGTACTAGGAGTTCCATCGATGTGGATATATAAATCTATCCAAGATTAGAATGAAAAAGTGTTAGAACTAACACTCACATGTAGACAGTTAAAAGTGCCATTTTCTTACAGAAAGGAAGAGTGAAAATCAAATCTTTGGGCTTTGAAGTTGCAAAACAAAGTCTGCGCACAACACCTATATCAATGGCTCAAGGTCTATTTTCATAGCATTGATATCAAGGTACTATGCAATATTAGGCACCAAAGGTTCAACTGCAAAAAAATCCTAAGCTAATTTGAGTGCCCAAGGAACATCCAAGCAAGAAAATACCTTCACATCACAACTCCACAACTCAAGAATAGAAAGAAAGAGCCATCACCAAAGACCAAGTGGGTGTTGGTGCCAAAGAAAAGGCTTGAAGCAAAGCAATCAACCAAGTGGTTTACAAGTTGATACCAAAAGTCAAATCACAATCTAAGAAATCAAACAAAGTGGTTTACAAATGGTTTCGAAAGCCTCAACAACCCCAAAGAAACAACCAATCGACTATGCATAGACATGATATATTAACCCATGCACTACACGATCTACGCTACACACTATCATCCGGGAGGACTCCAATTAGGAGGGGAAAGGCATTCTAAATGCAGACCCAATTAGATCAAATCGGCTTGAAAAATGGCAACGTTTGAAGTGTTTATACGTTAACGTGTGAGTTTTATTTGCAAAACCCATGAGAAATTTCCTTAAAAGTAAAGAAAATGGGGAAAATTTAATATGATGACCCCTAGGTATATGTAAATAGGATAAAAAGATGAAAATAATACAATTTTTACTCTTTTGTGTGTTTCTATCCGAAAAGTAATTAAAATAGAGCAATGTGCAAAAATATAGCCAAGTATAATGTTATTGTGTGTCTAGGTACGGTTTGGATTTACTTTTTATTTTGTTAGATTGGTTTCATAATTTTCTTTCAATTCTCCTAATAAAAATGTCAAAAATAGTAAATAAATAGTAAACAAGCTCAGCTAGAAAAAAAGAAGATACCTTGATGATCAAAAAGATAAGATAGATAAGCATGTCAAATCTTGTTCAGTTTTGATGACGGTGACCGAAGGCCTAAATTAAATCCACGAGATTTAATTCAAAGAAACCTTCAAAAATAGGGTATTCAAAGTCTAAACAAAGAAGTTTTTGAAAGAAAAATATACCTCACAATTTATTAGGACTAACTGGGAAGTTTGAGAGAAAGTGAGATGCAAAGCCTAGAGATGTATAGTCCTAGTAGGCTAAAAAAAGTCTCATTCTCACTAGTGACTTTCTAGAGAGAGCTCTCAAAGACTTTTTTGCATACATGTTTGGTAGCACTTAGCAGATGTTATGGTGCACTCTCATACAAGACATGAGGGGTAAGTTCCTAGCGAGCTTGTGTAATCATGCATATGGGGTCTGGGTAGTTCAAAATACCTAAGGTTGGTAAAACCTTCTTGTGAAAGAACCCTAGGTTAGCAGAACCTTCCCAAGAAAGGATGAATGCAAAAATGATTATCACAACTGGCTTGGTACATCAAATCCAACCAAAAATGAAAGGGGCCATAGCATATGCATATAGAACATTCCCACAAGCTTAGATGATAATTTAGTTGGGGTCCAAGGGGGTCTATAGATAATAAGATCAAATTTTGTTCGGTGTCATAATTAAATTTCATACTTCACAAGAGGCTTCCCCATATGTGTTATAAAGAACGTTGTCAAAAAGTAGGCGGTCTTGCCAGGAAGGCACCGGGCCTCTTGCTGTGAGAGTTTGTGAGGAGCCTCAAGGGTTATGAGAAAGAGCTAAGATGTAGATAACATAGCTTCTAGAGCTAAAGAAGAAATGTAGCCAAAGAAGCCGCTCACTTTTCCTTAAACACACACATGATGGAGAGAACTCATGAAAGATAGTCAGAACAAAACAAAAATGAAAACATCGAGATTACGATCATATCATATCATGGTTAGGATAAAAGGGTTAATGGATGAGTTAATGATATTTAATCTTTGTTGTCCAAATAAGCTGCGGATTACTCTTTGGAACTGTAGCTTTGTGCTTACAATAATGTATATGTTTTGTCTAGCGATTGGGATTAGTTGTGAGTACAAATCCTCTTGATTCATAATAAAATAACCACATTCACATCAAAAAATAATTCATAGTCAATAATAGGTAGTATGATGGGATCTGGTGAGAGAAGTATTTCGTTGAGCCTTTCAGGACCAAATAGAAACACTATGCGTTGCTGAAAGTGAATCTTTCGACTAATCCAAATGTTGACCCTAATAGATTTCACTGAATGGAATTGAAAGAAATTACCTCTATGTGGATTATGGTTATTCATCAATGATATACCTAGTATGTTCAAAGATAAAGGTGTGAAAGAAGTGAAAGGAGAAGAAGAAGAGAGTTTCTCTCATTGTTGCCCTTAGGCAATAAGGATACTGCGGGGAGAGAAGTACCTGTAGCAAGGAGATTCTAGAGTTTGTGGAAGAGAATGAGAACCTTAAGAGAGAGAGATGCTTGTGGAAGATGAAGATATGGTTACTAACCTTGTGCTCATAATTGTTTCCCGCAAGAAGGTTGTACTCATTACATTGACAAGGTTGCTGCTTGAATACCTTCCAATGAAACAATTAGGACACAACAAGAGAGATCAAAGGGGAAGTAAGATAGAATTAGAGATAGATATAAGTGTGGTGGTGGTATTAAAGATAGACAATAAGAGATAGAGATAGAGATAGAGTTAGAGACAAGTATTGGACTAGATATGCAAATGAAAGAAAAACTAGCAACATATATCTTACATGAGAGCAATCGCCACCACCTTAATGGAGAGAGAAGATGAGGCAAGACTTCAGCCTTTCTTCAAGAGAAATTGTGGCACTAAGATGAGTGTGTCACTATGGAATTGAGCTATTCTCACTCACTCATAACTTACCCCCAATGAAGAGAAGGTTGCCCTTTTTATAGGTGAAGGAGCCATGTTTTACATAATCACTTGATTAGGCTAAAGAGTTAGCCCAAATCAAATGTTCTTTGAATCTTAAAATGGGCTATATTAGGACGCAAAATATCTTAAAATACAGCATTTTTGGTCGTTGAGGCTCCATGTGGGTGCATGATGTATATGAGTCCCACCTAGGCATCTTCTGTGTGGCTCCAACAGGGGATCCCAACTTGTGTGTCTTGTCCTTCAAGGCAGCTTTGAGGTGTCACATTCACATGCTTGTGTATTTTATCCTCCAAATATCTTATTTTATGGAAAAAGACCAAGATTACCTCTTTTCACTTGATTCACCTGTTTACCATCTCTTCTTGCAGTGTAGTTGTGAGAGGCATTTTCACTCTTTTCCCTGTAACTTTTGACCTGTAACTCGGATTGACATGCTTCAAAAGGAAAAATTGGCCTACTAAAAGAGCTTGACTTGGTCTTGGCCTTTCCTTTGCACCCTTAGGTCGGGATTTTCAAATTGGGATGGTCCAAGAAGCTTTGGATCTTCCTTTTCATAAAGTCTTGTAGTAGGCCCTTCCCTCTTGTATGTATCCAAGAAGGTATGCATTATTGAAGGGTTATATTATTAAATAAATGTGAAAAGAAGAAAATAATTTATATATGGTAGGTTATAGCTGAGATACTAGAAGAAATATACAAATGCTTTTCCCCCAGACAAAAAGAGGCACAATTATTGATACTTCTCTTGCAGTACTTTTTAATAGTAATTTACATTTATATTACTTCAAAGGTAATACTAAGGTATGGTAGAAATATTTTATTTATGCATATGATTATTATATGAAGTATTCTTATGCATCAAAAAGTCACAAGATAAATCGTTTAATGCCCGTTCCCACTATATATGTGCCACAACACGACATCCACCCCCTCTAAACCTGCACATCCTCCGGTATGTGCCACGTTGTCTCTTTGTAAGATCAGACCTCTTGTACATCTTCCTTGATTTCTTCTTCACTGGATGATTCCAGAGCTTCATGCTCACTTTGATCTTCACCTGTGTTTTGGTCTTCTTCCTCATCAACATCTTCTAAATCATTGTCTCCTCTTCTCTTAAACATTTTAATCCTTTTTCCCGCAATGGGAATCTTTACTTCTATACCATCTAGTTCAGACAAGCTGTAAGTAGCATTTTCATGCACATGATTTACAACATACGGTCCAAACCATTGTTTTGAGAACTTACGCATGACTGTGTGCTGGTTATCAAGGCTACTATCATACACTAAAACCCAGTCACCTTTGTCAATTGCTTTGCTCCTGAGTCGATGTCGCTTATCAAAGTAGTCCTTGTTTTTCAACCTTGCATTTTTGAGTCGTTCTTTTGCAGCTTCAATGTCTCCAGGTCTTCTCTCTAGCTGCCTTATACGGAGTGCAAGGAGATCTTCCCTGCTAAGCCCCTCTTGCCAAGGTAGTACATTCCATGTGGGAAGTGTGTCTTCAATCGGCATCACTGGATTTTGACCATACATTAGCTCCGCAGGCATGTAGCCAGTTACTGAGCTATGTGCTGTACGATCAGCCCATAAAGCATATGGTAACAGTTTTGGCCACTCACCAACTCTTCCTTCACAAGCCTTGGCCAAAGCTTTGATGATAGGAGGATGCCCTCTTTCACTCTTTCCATTGCCTTCAGGGTTGTAAGCTGTGGTAAGAGAAATCTTGATTCCTAATCTAGTAAAGAACTCCCTTGCTTCCTCAGCATCCAGCTCACCTCTATCTGCAGTGATCTTTCCCACACAACCATAACGGAAAATCACCTCATCAAGAAGGAATTTGCACACAGCTTCTGTGGTTTTAGCTCTTAATGCTCTTCCTTCAACCTGATTAGTTAGGTCCTCTCGTGCAAGAACCAAGTATTGTTGGGGTATAAAGCCCAATGTGGTCGCCCAGGTAAGTGGGCGGGCCGCCAGGTATGTACACATATTCTTTTGTAAAAACCTAATAAGAACTCACTATGCTCTACACATTACAGTAGAGCGAGTTCACCATATCGTCGTGCTCTTCTTCTCGCACTCTCTCTCGCGTCGCACTTTCGCTCGTACTCCTTCAACTGGTATCAGAGCTCAGATCGAGGCTCGGGGCAGCACTGCAGGAGGCTAGAGTCACCAACTCAGATTGGAGTGAAATTCGACAGGCGAAGACACGGCCCAAAATCTCATGGGAGCACCCGAAGGACTTGGTGTTGTCAGAATTTCATTCTGAGGTCATCTCGGCCACCGTTCGGCTTCGACAAAGGTCTGCACATGCCATTTTCGACTACGTGGTCTCGACAGGTGCAGATCCAACTCTGCAAATTTGGGGTTTTTGGCCTACGACTGCAGGTGCTGAGGATATCGACACTCCCAGAGTGTTGATTTGTGGCTGTCTACACATCGAAGGACGGCTCACAATTCTTGGAGGCGTGTCACATACGACACGGGCGCATCTACACACAGACTGTAGGCGACATCCACTAGTTCATCAGGTAGCTTGTGTTTGCTGCTTGATATTCCAGATTTCATCCTGACATTGCAGGTACTTCCACATGGGATGTATTGTCAGAGATGGTGTATGTTTGTTGAGGGTTTGCTGGCTATGAGTCACGCAGCAAACAACCGCCGCAGCGGTTACAGCATATAGTGGGAAATTTGTGGATGTATGACTTTGTGGGAAGTCTATGTACTGTCATATTTACTGCAGCCTTTGTTGAGGGTCGAGTGAGGTTTTATTGAGCTGGGGGATTCTCGAATGTTGAGATCCTTTCGGTGATACAGGTCTTGGAGCAATCCCTCGAGCACCCTTAGATAGGCAGCTAGGATTTATTGACTGTGAGTTAGACAGTTGGGATTGCATCTTTGCTTTACTGCCGTTGAGGCATTGTCACAGTCTATGCTTACAGGACAGTGAGAGACAGTACAGGTGCAGGACAGGTTTACCCGCAGCTTACAGTGTCAGAGAGACAGTGTTTTTTTTTTAGCTGTTTTTGGTCTGTTTTTTTAGTACACCAGAGCCATTTTACAAAGGAGACCCTACCGAAATTTATGCAGAATCTGAAGCTTTCTTGGTTCATTTGACAGGTTGATATTGGTTCAGAGGTCAGTTTACAGGGGAAACTCTGCCGAATTTTTCCCAGGAAAGTAAACTACTGTGAAGCGTAGCTATGGCTGGATCACAGGACACTGCTCTTTACAATATCAAGAAGCTGGATGGAACCAATTTCCCATTGTGGAAGAAGCAGATTTGGCACGTGTTGGTACAAAAGAAGCAGATAAAACCTATAAATCTCAAGGGGATAAAACCAGAAGATATGGACGAAGATGAATGGAGCGAAATGGATGAATTGGCACTTTCTACCATTATGCTGACTTTGGCAGAAAGCGTTTACTTCAATGTAGCAGACGAGATGTCGGCTTATCAAGCATGGTTAAAGCTGAGTGATCTTTATGAGAAACAGAGTGCAGCTTCACAGGTATACTAGTTTAAGAAGCTTGTTGACTTGAAGATGAAAGAAGGGACACCTATGTCCAATCATCTGAATGAATTCAACACAATCTATAGTCAGTTGTCAGCTCAAGGTGTCAAGTTTGATGAACCTGTTAGAGCTATGTTCTTGTTGATCACATTGTCGGAAAGTTGGGACACTTTTCACACAGCTTTGAGTAATTCTGCACCTCCAGATGGTTTGAACATAGCAGGTGTAGAAGGAAGTCTGCTTACTGAAGAAACCAATAGAAAGACAATGGACCAAGGCAAAGGAACATCCTTAGTTGTCAGGGGAAGGACCAAAGAAAAGTACAAAGGTGGAAAGAGGAATCAGTCTCGTAGCAAGTCCCGCAGTGCTAAAGGCAAGAGTGACATAGAATGCTACCATTGTGGCAAGAAGGGTCACATGAAAAGAGACTGCAGAGAATGGAAAGCAGAAAAAGGCAAAGAGAAAGATAAAGACCATGGTGAGAAGAACAAGTCCTCAGTGAAGATTCAAGAAATAAATGTGACAAACACTGTTGCAGAGGATGACAGTCTAGTGTCAGGAGACATCTACTTCTTGAAGAATACAATGGACTCAGCTCTTCTTACAGCATCTGATGGAAATGCACTGAGTGACTGGATTATAGACTCAGGGGCATCACTTCATGTGTCTCCAAAAAAGGAGTGGTTTACTTCTTATGTGACCACTAAAGATCATGTTTGGCTAGGCAATGGGCAGACATGTGAGATCTTAGGTGTTGGAGATGTTCAATTGAAGTTTCAGAATGGCTCTTCTTTCACGCTGAAGAATGTGAGACATGTTCCCGCAATTACAAAGAGCTTGATCAACACAGGTTTACTTGATGATGCTGGCTACGTCACCACTTTTGGACAGAACATGTGGAAGATATCCAAAGGTTCTATGATAGTAGCACA
This sequence comes from Adiantum capillus-veneris, assembly GCF_014529385.1. Taxonomy (NCBI): domain Eukaryota; kingdom Viridiplantae; phylum Streptophyta; class Polypodiopsida; order Polypodiales; family Pteridaceae; genus Adiantum; species Adiantum capillus-veneris. The sequence goes on from NC_140955.1 coordinate 22,763,165, forward strand.
TGCAGTAAATTCTGGAGGACTTTACATGATTTATGTATCAAATGTCTCTAAAAATGTAATCAATGTAACCGAGCAGCCGAACGTTTCTTTGTGGCATAGCCGGTTAGGACATATGTCCAAGAAGGGAATGGAAATCTTGTCTCGTTCTGGTTATTTGCCTGGCTTTTCATTTAATGATTTTGAATTCTGTGAACATTGTCTGTATGGTAAGCAAACACAACAGCCACATAAGCATAGAAGCAGTAGAAGAGATACACAGTTGGCACTTGTTCATAGTGATTTGTGTGGACCTATGCCTAACCTATCTCTAGGGGGAGCTTCTTACTTTATGACATTTATAGATGATTACTCGAGGAAAGTATGGGTTTACTTTCTCAAGCACAAGGATGAAGCGTTTAGTGTTTTCAAAATGTTTGTGACACTTGTGGAGAATCAGAGTGGCAAGAAGCTTAAATGCTTACGCACTAACAATGGTGGAGAGTATGTTTCAAAGGCCTTTCAGGACTTTTGTGAGTCAAAAGGTATAAAACGTGAACTTACTGCTCCTTACAACCCTCCTCAAAATGGTGTTGTTGAGAGGATGAATAGGACCATACAAGAGAAGGTCAGAAGTATGTTGTCTAATGCACAGCTGCCAAATGGGTTTTGGGTTGAAGCTGTATCAACAGCTGTTCATCTTGTAAATAGATCTCCTAGCAAGGTTTTGCAGAAGGATTCAGTGCCAGAGATGGTATGGTCAGGCAAAATGCCCTCATACAAGCATCTCAGAGTCTTTGGCTGTGAGGCATATACTCACGTTCCAAAGGAATTTAGGAACAAACTTCAGCCAAAGAGTAGAAAGTGCATCTTTCTAGGCTATGGTAATTCTGGTGAGATGGGGTACAGACTTTGGGATCACGAATCCAGAAAGGTTGTCCGTAGCAATGATGTTCACTTTAATGAATCCAAATATCATTCTAAACCAGAGAGGGTTGAGGAGATTAGAAGAGTTGTCTTCCAAGAAGATGGACATGCACATGCAAGACAAAATGTCAGGGCTCAAGAGGAGCAAGGACAGGATAGAGTGGAACCACAGGTTGTGGCTGAGCCTGAGCCACCTATTGTGCGTAGATCTGGACGTGTCATGCGACCTCCTGATAGGTTTGTTCCATCTATGAACTATGTCATGTTGACTGATTGCAATGAGCCTTCATGTTACAAGGAAGCAGTGCAAATGAAGGACTCCAGGAATTGGCAATTGGCCATGCAGTCAGAGATGACAGCTCTGGCATAAAAACCAGACATGGAAGCTAGTTAAATTACCATGGGGCAAAAAGGCTCTTCCCTGTAAATGTTTACAAGTATAAGATCACCGCTCATGATAGTCAGCCAAAGTACAAGAAGGCTTGTGCCAAGGGCTTTAAGCAAGAACAAGGCATTGACTTTGATGAAGTCTTCTCTCCGGTGGTCAAGATGACTACAATGAGATGATTTCTGCATTGGTTTCCATATTAGATTTGGTGTTGCACCAAATGGATGTCAAGACAGCGTTCTTGCATGGTGATTTAGATGTGGAAATGTGGAAAGTTTACATGCAGCACCAGAAGGGTTGTTAGAAAGGCAAGGAAGATTGGGTATGCCAGTTGTTAAAGAGTCTTTATGGCTTAAAACAATCACCGAGGGCATGGTACCATAAATTCCACAAGTTTATGCTTTCTCAAGGCTACAAACGTAGTGAGTTCGATCACTGTCTATATACAAAGAAGGCTAAGGATGGTAGTTGGCTGATCCTTATTTTGTATGTGGATAACATGTTGATTGCTGGCAAGCACTTGGAAGAAATTTCAGCTTTGAAGTCAAAGATGGCAAAATTGTTTGACATGAAAGACATGGGTGAGGCAAGTCATATACTTGGTATGCGCATTGAGAGAGACAGATCAAAGAAGTTGATTTGGTTATCTCAAATAGAGTATATTGACAAGGTTTTGCAACGTTTCAATATGGAGAAGGGAAAGGCATTGAGTGTTCCATTGCCACCATATGTGAAACTTAGCAAACAAGATTGTCCTGTGTCTGAGGAAGAACAGGCTGAAATGGATAAGATTCCATATGCGTCTGCAGTGGGTAGTTTGATGTATGCAATGATTTCTACTCGCCCAGACATTGCATTTGTAGTGGGAGTAGTAAGTCGATACATGTCAAACCCAGGCAAGAAACATTGGGAGGCGGTGAAAGGAATATTGAGATACCTGAAAGCTACAAAGAGTATGCGTATATGCTATGGGAGTCAGGAGCTAAGTGTAAAGGGTTTTACAGACTCAGATTATGCAGGTGACTTAGACAACCGAAGGTCTACGTCAGGGTATGTCTTTACATTGGCTGGTGGAGCAGTATCATGGCGTTCTAGATTACAAGATTGTGTTACTCAGTCTACTACAGAGGCTGAATATGTTGCAGCATCAGAGGCATGCAAAGAATCAATTTGGCTTAATCGACTAGTAACAAATTTGGGAATCAAAGAAGAGATGCCTGTGTTATATTGTGATAGTCAAAGTGCTATACAATTGGCTCGCAATCCAGTTTATCACTCAAAGACAAAGCATGTGGATGTGAAGTATCATTTCATCAGGGAAATGCTCGAGGATAAGCAACTTCAGCTTGTCAAAGTTCACACCACATAAAATCCTACTAATCTACTTACAAAAGGACTTCCCTCAGAGAGCTTTGCGCATTTTCGCAAGCACTTAGGTGTAGGGTAGTACATCACTTCTCTACATCTCTTGTATATTAGATTGTATAGTAGCTTCTCTCACACTTAAAGTACCACATTGGACTTTAAGTGGGAGGTTGTTGGGGTATAAAGCCCAGTGTGGTCGCCCAGGTAAGTGGGTGGGCCGCCAGGTATGTACACATATTCTTTTGTAAAAACCTAATAAGAACTCACTATGCTCTACACATTACAGTAGAGCGAGTTCACCATATCGTCGTGCTCTTCTTCTCGCACTCTCTCTCGCATCGCACTTCCGCTCGTACTCCTTCAATTATCTCATCTGCCAGAGTCCTAAAGGCATTGTGATTAGATCCACAACCCATTTATAGTGCATGGCTAGTGGATATGTAGGGTGCAATCCATCACGATTTCGGACATTTGAATACATTTGATAAGTTACACATGACTCTACAAATTGAGATACATCTTTATACATACCCTTCCACCAATATTTTTCTTTCAACTTGGAGAAGGTTGCCCACACACCCCTGTGTCCAGCCCATAGACTCTCATGAAACTTTTGCATGAGCTTTATTTGATTCTCTTTTTTACATATAACCCGTTGTGGTGTAGCACTCTTTTGTTTAGGATGCTTCCACAAGTAGCCATCCCTCAAAAAGTACCCATATGCTTTCCTGCATATCCTCTTGAATTCTTGTTCAGACCAATCATCCTGTTTTGCTAGAGTACTCAAATAGCTTCCAATAAGAAGCCAATCACCTTCATAAAGATCTTTCAAGAACAATTCAAGTGTATTAGTCATGCAGACATAGTTACCTTTGACATGAGAGATGGAATAGAACTTTGTGCCCACATCATCTCCCTCATCAATCATCTGTGACTCATCTTCATACCTTGCCCTTGATAGCATATCTGCCACTGTATTGTCTTTACCTGCAATGTGCTTGAACTCGGGATTTAAGGACTTAATGTAGGCAATCCACCGCAACATAGCAATGTCTGGCGTTGAGTAGCTTGTAATCATCCCAAGAAGTGGTAGACAATCTGTTTCTACAACCACACATGCACCAATTAGGTACTCTTTCCCACTTTTCAAGGCTATAACCATACCCCATAACCTCTCTTTATATGTGGATAGTTTCTTTGGCGAGCACTTAGTACCTTGGCTCCAAATCTTACCACATACCTGTGTCCTTCTTTTTCATCTTGCCCTATTGCCCATCCAATCCCTGTAGGACTGGTGTCTACTGTCACAATTACTGGCCTTTGACACTCATAGTCTACCTTTCTCAAAGTTGTTGCTGACTCGAGCAACTCCTTTAGCTTTTTCATGGATTTTACATGTGCTTCTGTCCATTTAAACTTTCGCTTCTTTCTAAGAAACTTATAAAGAGGATCAGCTACATGTGCATAATGTGGAATCCAAATAACATAGAAGACACATGCTCCCAGAAACCTTCTAACCTCAGTGATGCTAGTACATGTTTCTTCATTCTTTGGATGGCATATACCTTTGTTGGACAAGTTTTCCTACCATATGGCCCGCACATGTGCCCCACAATGAGCACTTCATTGACACCAAACATAGACTTTTTCCCTAACAATGTAAGATTCACTTCTTCCATCCTAGACAAAATTTTATCACAATCATTTATGTGATTTACCACAAACCTGCGACATCCCTTGAGATCCAAAGCTTCATCTTTGTCACTTTCTTCACATCCTTTGATAGGCAAATCATCAATGAAAGGCATTGTGATTTGAGGAATAAAGTCACGTAAGACCTTATTCATCCCATTCATCATATGTGCAACCGAGTTGGTTGCTCCCTATGGCAAGGTACACATCCTTACCAAACCCAAAGGTGTCCTCATGGTTGTCAAGTCTCTGATTTCGATTGCAAGCTGAAATTGATCATACCCTGAGTAGAGATCCCACATTGAGTAGATTGCCCCCCTTGCAAATAACTCTGCAAACTCATCCACAATTGGACCTGTACCTACATTTCTAATTGTCACCTTGTTCACTGGTTGCATATCTTGGATGAAGCGTAGAGAACCATTCTTCTTTGGAACTGTGAACCACCTGTTTGAGTATGGAGCACAAGAAGGCTCCAAGATTCCCATTTTGATTTTCTCATTTAGTAGCTCTACTAACTTTGGCAAATGAGCCTTTGGAACCGGAATAGGCCGCAGATTCCAAGGCACATGAGGTATTGTGAAAATTACCATTGGAGCTACAATAGAAGGATCAACACATCCTATCTCATGTGGCTCAAATGCAAAAGCCTTACCATGCTTTGAAAGCATTTCTTTGAAACACTTTGTCTCCTCCTCTGTTAGAAACTCCTCGCAACCAATCTGTAACTCTTGAAAAGACTCCTTTGTGAAGGTATGCCCAATATTTTTAGGATTCCTCAAACTTGGTTGTAAAGAAGCCTGCTCAATATTTTCCCTGTTGTTGGGTGGTAAGGGTGAAGCTACTAGTTTCACCTTCTTTGATACACTCTTGTATTTAGTTTCAACATGGACTTCTGGGCCAACTAATTGGCTTTCTTTAAAGGCTTCTATTACTTGATACATTTCCATAGAGTAAACTTCCACAACTTCATTTTCAAGATGCAAATTAAACCCCATTATAGCATCAAGCTCACCCATAGTATCTACAAAATAAACTTGTTCACACAAACCCAAAACATTTTCAGTAGGCTCTAGCAACCCACTCTTTTTCATGCCTATTTGTAAATTATGCACATATTGCCTCTCACATCTCTTCAAATCTTCAAGTTTTGTAAAACATACTGATCCATTCCTTGTTACCAAGGAGCCCGTTGAAAAAGTTTCACCTATTTTTGGATCAGGCGAGACCCTTTTTCTTTCTGTACCACTGCAATCTCGCTTTACAATGGTACTTGGCCAAAACCCATCATTTCTCTATGATTATGAGACTCTTTGCTCACCTTTAGTAGAGGATGCTCTCTGAGGTTGTCATGATTTCTTTCATGGTTTACACAAACTATGAGAAATTGGACAGCTCGTTTACCATCTTTTCTACGTATCCTAGCACATGCTGAACCATCATCCATTACCTTTGTTTCCATTCGAACTCCCACAATGTAGGGTTGTCCAAGGATGAGATGATATGAAGATGTATCCTGTACAAAGAATTTTTGGTCAATCTTTACATCACCTATTGTTACCTTCACACCTGGACATGCTGCATACAATTCACCGGATGAATTGTTTGCCACTTTTACCATCCAGCCATGATCTGTGTCCATCGGCCATTTGCACTTGTTGTAGAGACTCTTTGACATTATGTTTATTTTTGAACCATGGTCAATCAAGGCAAAAAATGGCTCTTCAAGATCACCTACCTTGACCAAAGTTTCTGTAGTAGCCCTTGCCCAATGACTTCATGAATAGTAACTCCTAGGAATATCTTCAACTTCTTCATCATCATTTGAGAAATGCACTTGCTTCACTCTCCCACTAGATTGGTAGCATCCTACCACAGCTCCATCATCCTCCTTATTTTGCAGCTGCATCCCTTGTGTCTTCGAGGTTTCCCCTTCAACCTGTGGACGAGAAACTTCAACAAGGGTTTGCCTCTTCCTCTTGATGATGTCAATGATCTCCTCATGGAATTCACGCTTTGCAATGCCAAGAACTTCTCCCAGAGTAAACTCAATCTTGCTATTCAAGATCCTTTCCTCCAAGACTTTCTTTAAATCTGTAGCAACCTCAATATCAGATTGTAGTTTATAAGTTGGGCCTTTTGTCTTACCTTTTGTTGGCTCTTTCTTCTTTCTTGTTGTAGACTCCTCCATGAGTACTTCACGTGGAGACGCTCCTTGTGTTGAGGGTGTTTGGGAAGGCATTGAGTCGATTCTTCCCCCACTTCTGGAAGCTCTTTTTGATGGTCCTTCATCAGCATTCTCACGTCTATGCTTCTCTTCTACAATCACCTCATTTTGTTGGCATTTTGTAATGTAGGCATGCACTGACAATGAGTCCACTGGATCATTCCATCTTGTTTCTAGACGTATGCAATCACCTACTTCATGTAGAATATCTTTTGTAAGCTTTCCCTTTTTAGCTAATTGCATGACATTTGGCCAAATTTGACCATGATGGTCACTCGCCTCTTCATCATTAAGGTGCTCAATTTTTACTCCATAAGTAGCTGCCTCAACTGAAGAGCTGGCACGGTTAGTTGCCATATCTTCAACTAAGGTTTGCATCCCCCCCCCCCCTTCCCAAAGTTAGCTCTCAAGGGTAGACCTCTCTCTCTTAAGTGGATTTTACCATCTTTAAAAAAGACAACATCTTTTGACAAAGCATCACTAAAATAATCACAATCCCTTCTTACATGGTCTGTACTATCACACCAAATACATCTATTAACAAACCCTTCTTTGCGCTGTTGTCTTTGCCTAGGCAGTGGTCCTGATGGTTGGCCTTTTTCTTCAAGCTTTGCAAGCTTCACCTTCAAGTCACGCATTCCCTTCACAAGCTCATCTAGCATGGACTCATCATTTGACTTAGGAGCGATAAAAGTAGGCTTTACCATTTTGTCAGAAGTTGAGGTGGAAGGACTTGTAGTGCTTACTACCATCTTGTCACTTCTTCTTTGTCGTTTGGCAAGCAGTGAGACAGTACCTTCAACCTCATTCCAGTCGGTCTTTAGTCCTTTCTTAGCATCTTTATCTTCAATAATCTAAGCTCCAAATTTTCTTGAAACTCTTTACCTGCAGCTTGTAAGAAAAGATATGTCTTCTTTGCATCTAGTGTGGCCCTTTCTGTCCTTGTGAGTTGTGCATAGCGCCGCTCAAATTCCCTAAGTAGCTCTGTTATTGATGGTCCTTGCTTTGGCTTGACTACCCATTCTAAGAATGTCCTTTTGGTCACTCTCTCCGAGTCCTCCATGAAATATTCCTCCTTTAAAGCTACTTTGAGTTCTTCCCAATTTCTCCCATGCCCATCTTTAATTGCCCTAACATGCTCCCTAATTTCTGGAGCAACAACTAGCTCAAAGCTTTGAATCATCTCACCTTCTGACACGTGATGCAGCTCCATCTCCTTCACATACTCGCGTAAGTACTTGGTTACATCTTTGCCATTGAATTGATCCATTCTATTGACGACCGCTTGTATGGACTTTGTTGGTTGCTGAAATCTCCCTTCTTTCAGTGGCATGTTCTTGTTGCATGATCATTGCAAATGCTTGAAACATTTGCATTGTTGATGGGTCAAAATGCATACCTTGTTCCTCAACATGATCACCCATGGTTACCCACAAATTCTCACCCTGGCAGGTTCGCGTCAGGTTCACAAAAAATATGTCAAAAAGTAGGCGATCTTGCCAGGAAGGCACTGGGCCTCTTGCTGTGAGAGTTTGTGAGGAGCCTCAAGGGTTATGAGAAAGAGCTAAGATGTAGATAACATAGCTTCTAGAGCTAAAGAAGAAATTTAGCCAAAGAAGCCACTCACTTTCCTTACAAACACACACGTGATGGAGAGAACTCATGAAAGATAGTCAGAACAAAACAAAAATGAAAACATCGAGATTACGATCATATCGTATCATGGGTAGGATAAAAGGGTTAATGGATGAGTTAATGATATTTAATCTTTGTTGTCCAAATAAGCTGCGGATTGCTCTTTGGAACTGTAGCTTTGTGCTTACAATAATGTATATGTTTTGTCTAGCGATTGGGATTAGTTGTGAGTACAAATCCTCTTGATTCATAATAAAATAACCACATTCACATCAAAAAATAAGTCATAGTCAATAATAGGTAGTATGATGGGATCTGGTGAGAGAAGTATTTCGTTGAGCCTTTCAGGACCAAATAGAAACACTATGCGTTGCTGAAAGTGAATCTTTCGACTAATCCAAATGTTGACCCTAATAGATTTCACTGAATGGAATTGAAAGAAATTACCTCTATGTGGATTATGGTTATTCATCAATGATATACCTAGTATGTTCAAATATAAAGGTGTGAAAGAAGTGAAAGGAGAAGAAGAAGAGAGTTTCTCTCATTGTTGCCCTTAGGCAATAAGGATACTGCGGGGAGAGAAGTACCTGTAGCAAGGAGATTCTAGAGTTTGTGGAAGAGAATGAGAACCTTAAGAGAGAGAGATGCTTGTGGAAGATGAAGATATGGTTACTAACCTTGTGCTCATAATTGTTTCCCGCAAGAAGGTTGTACTCATTACATTGACAAGGTTGCTGCTTGAATACCTTCCAATGAAACAATTAGGACACAACAAGAGAGATCAAAGGGGAAGTAAGATAGAATTAGAGATAGATATAAGTGTGGTGGTGGTATTAAAGATAGACAATAAGAGATAGAGATAGAGATAGAGTTAGAGACAAGTATTGGACTAGATATGCAAATGAAAGAAAAACTAGCAACATATATCTTACATGAGAGCAATCGCCACCACCTAATGGAGAGAGAAGATGAGGCAAGACTTCAGCCTTTCTTCAAGAGAAATTGTGGCACTAAGATGAGTGTGTCACTATGGAATTGAGCTATTCTCACTCACTCATAACTTACCCCCAATGAAGAGAAGGTTGCCCTTTTTATAGGTGAAGGAGCCATGTTTTACATAATCACTTGATTAGGCTAAAGAGTTAGCCCAAATCAAATGTTCTTTGAATCTTAAAATGGGCTATATTAGGACGCAAAATATCTTAAAATACAGCATTTTTGGTCGTTGAGGCTCCATGTGGGTGCATGATGTATATGAGTCCCACCTAGGCATCTTCTGTGTGGCTCCAACAGGGGATCCCAACTTGTGTGTCTTGTCCTTCAAGGCAGCTTTGAGGTGTCACATTCACATGCTTGTGTATTTTATCCTCCAAATATCTTATTTTATGGAAAAAGACCAAGATTACCTCTTTTCACTTGATTCACCTGTTTACCATCTCTTCTTGCAGTGTAGTTGTGAGAGGCATTTTCACTCTTTTCCCTGTAACTTTTGACCTGTAACTCGGATTGACATGCTTCAAAAGGAAAAATTGGCCTACTAAAAGAGCTTGACTTGGTCTTGGCCTTTCCTTCGCACCCTTAGGTCGGGATTTTCAAATTGGGATGGTCCAAGAAGCTTTGGATCTTCCTTTTCATAAAGTCTTGTAGTAGGCCCTTCCCTCTTGTATGTATCCAAGAAGGTATGCATTATTGAAGGGTTATATTATTAAATAAATGTGAAAAGAAGAAAATAATTTATATATGGTAGGGTATAGCTGATATATTAGAAGAAATATACAAATGCTTTTCCCCCAGACAAAAAGAGGCACAATCATTGATACTTCTCTTGTAGTACTTTCTAATAGTAATGTACATTTATATTACTTCAAAGGTAATACTAAGGTATGGTAGAAAGCTTTTATTTATGCATATGAGTATTATATGAAGTATACTTATGCATCAGAAAGTCACAAGATAAATCGTTTAATGCCCATTCCCACTATATACGTGCCACAGCACGACAACGTACCTAAGTATGAATGAATTAAAATATCATTTGGGGCCTATGGCATTAGAAATTAGCTGCGAGGGCTATAAAGCATCATTTTTTACCAACCTCCAAAAATCTATTCCTAATGGGATAAAACTTGACTGGGAAACTTCCTACAACCTATGGGACATTCCCATGAGCTTGGAGTAAAGAAAAGAACCACTAGCAAGTGTCGGGGGAAAAACCACCAAAGAGCAAAACCCAAAGGGATCAAAACAAGTTCAACAAGGGACTACAAGTTATTTAATAGGCCTATAGGACAAGTGTATATCACTGGATGTCACTTTGGTGTAATATTTGTAGGGGTAGATACTAAGCACGCTTATTATCTCCAGAATCAAGTCTCATGCCAACTTGCACTTTCTCATCGTATATCCCTTCCACATTTAAATTACATCCTTAGACCCACTTACATCACAAAAATCACTTTCACTTTGTTCCCACCATCAAAAAATGAACTTGTGCTTCTAGTTTTCAAAATTTAGCCCAATAGAACACACACAAACCCTAAAATTGCAAAACCACATTCAGGGATTTAGAACATCATGGGATGGTCAACCATCCCATGAAGAAAAAAATGCAAAAATGGCACTATAGAGAATACGAGTGCTTATTATCTCTGATGTTAGAATGAGCCCAACTTTTCAAAATTTTGTTACTACTCACTTCATTATGTTATTACAATTGTACACATCAATTATGGAACAAATTGGACATCCCAAGAATTTGCACCAACACTTAGTCATTTTCAAAGTTTTCTAGGGAAAAAAATAACTCTAACTAGACATTCATGCATCCAAAATTTCCCAAAAAACAGATCCAAATTATTTTCAATGCCTACATCCTATGTGCACAACCAAAGTTCAAATTTTATGCCAAAATCATGCCATAAATAATAAGCACACTTACTATCTTAGGTGTACATTTCTAGGGAGGGTGGTTTTGGTGATTGCATTTTTTTATAATGGATTTTAGTAGTGATTATTTGGCTTCAAAATTGAATTTGATCTCTCACAACTCAAATGGGAATTCATAAGAAAATTTAACTCTGAAGTGTACCTAATGACAAATTCCAATGTATTGACTCCAAGTTCAATGCAAAGCTCGCTACACTGGCATCACCAAAAAAGAAGACAATGAAGCAAAAGCTTCAGGAACTATCTAAATATCAACTCAAAGAAGTGTCAATTCATGAAGCTAAGAAGACCTTTGTTGGTGAAGCATTGCTAAGAAGGTATCATGTGGCCATATTCCACGGCAAATTCAAGAGTGTAGATAACCGAGCAATGGAGGTGTAAATGATGCCCAAAGACATCTATGATGTAGCTCAAAATAGAAAAATTAGAGAATCACATTGCAAGATTGACTTATCACCATTTTATTAGATGGATCCATGCGTAGTATACTTACAAGGGCCTTTGAGATGCTAAACTCAATACAGGAAGACAGAATAGCAAGAGCCTCTGATTCTACTGGTCAAGCCACCGAAGTCTACATTACTAAAGAGATCATGGCTAAAGACTCAAAGCTACCAACAAGAGGTGAGTTCATGAGGTCCCAAGGAGAAGAGGTCGATGGGAATTTTCACCCGAGACATTGCAATAGCATCCTTCAAGGCATGATTCACAAGCCAACTGAAGAACCCACTCCTTCTTCCACCAACACTTCCACTTCACTTCAAAGAGACCACTGCGCTACACATGCCCTATTCATGTGGTAACCTTAGCTTTTACAATGTCTCTAAAGAAAAAGTTTCCCATGCTAATATAACATGCTTCATATGTGTTGAACATTGTGAAGACCATGAAGAAGTCCAGTGGATTTAGCTACTTGGGAGAACCAAAGGTATTGACTAGAATTGCTTATCATGTAGCGGGAATGGTAGATAGCTTGCCACCTGCCTACGACTAGAATGCATGGCTCATAGACAACATCAAGAATGAAGAGCAGGAAGAACAAGAAGAGGAGGTTGTACCTCTCATGACAAGGTCAAAGAGAAGAATAATTCAGCCACCTGAAGAGGAAGATGAAAAAAGTGATGAGGGCCCATTGGAGGAGCTTGAGGATAAACCCTCTATGAAAAGTACTTTAGACATAGATATTAAAGAAGAAAGAAAAAAATCAACAAAAGAAAAACAAAAAGTCAAGGAAAGAAGCTCTAAAAGAGTGAAAGTCTCTCCTCCTGTCATTATTGAAGAACCAATCGAGAGAGCAACCAGACTTCAAAGGGAGATGAAAGATTTTGAGCAAGAAAGAGGACTTAGAGGAGACTTTGAACAATATTCACATCCAAACCCTCCAAAGTTGCACACAAAAATCCAATGTACACATAAAGAGTAGATCCATTGGTTGAGTTGGAGCATTTATGGAGATATTTGGTTATCCTAAAGATAAAGTCTCTCTATGCACACTTCAACAAGTGAGAGTAGACCTACAAGATGACGATATTGACGTGTCTGCCTCATTTACCTTTTAGGTGGATGGAAGAAAGGTATATGAATGTTTTGTGATTTTCTTCTTTCCCTTGGTTCTCTATTGTCCAAGAGCCGTTGGTCTTGCCTTGGAAACCAAAAACTCTTTGTTGGCTTTGCCTATGCTATAGGGAAATCTCAAGTCACACACATACCAAGTGATACTACTTAAACCACTGAGTAGATGTGGACCATCATTGGTGTCCTTTTACTACCATTAGTGATTGTAATAAGCAGATCAATAAAGTCACCTTATCTACTATCATGTGATAGGACTGTTTTTTTTTAAAAACAAGTGTGAACAGGAAAATAAATGACCATCGACTTAATGAGCTAATAGGCATTCACAAGCTTGTTCATACACAAGATATATTTATTCGATAGAATTAGGAAAAATATGAACCCTAGAAGGGCCCTTTAGTGTCAAAGATACTTTTGGATTATACTCTCTGCACCAATGAGAATGGACATGCAGTCATAGTCACATCAGTTTTTGTAGTTTTTTTGAATGGCCATAACTTGAGCATTTTGACTTTGAACGTTGGACAATAGTCCATTTGGGTTGCACCACCGAGCTTTTTTCATAGATGTGTTACATGATATAGTTTTGAGGTACATAGATATGGGCTATCCATGCCCCCTCTTTTGTGTCCTATTGTTGACTAAAATCTTATCAGCTACTCTTACAAGTCCCTTTTGGGGTTCATAATTTTCCTAATGGACATAGCCTCTTAAGAGATATTCCTGAGACAAGCATAACTAAATCATGCATGTGGTTGCGATTCCATAGCTCTATAATGGAGACAAGAGACTACATGCATGGAGGTTGTCTTTTGTATGAAGTGACTATGTTTACTCAAGTGTACATATTGCAAAGTATATGGACATGTTTAGAATAATTGTAGGATATATGTACTCAAGTGTACATATTGAAAAGTATATGTACATGTCTAGACATACTCAATTGCCCAAGAACAAACTCGCAGTTGGGAAGCGAGAGATCTTGTGTTCAAAATGTTGATCTAAAGATCACAATTTTGAGGAGTGTACTCAATTGTACATATTGCAAAGTATATGGACATGTCTAGATAATTGTAGGATCAAAATCCACCAATTAAAGAAGGATAAAGATTTGTTGATGATTACACTAACCAACCAGAGATGGTGAAGACAGATGGAGCATCTGGCTCGAGAGAAAATGAGGCTACTACAAGTGCGCGCCCTAGCAGAGGAAGGTAGGAGGGGGGCAATGGCCAAGGGTGGGGTAGAGCTTATTTTGGTAAGAGAAACCTCAGCTGCTATACCCTCGATGGGGCCACTTAATAAATATGTGTCTATCACATGAGTACACTAGAAGGGGTTATTAAATCTCATTTTTTCACATCTTCACATTCAAAAGGGTGTTTTTAGATGAAATTGGGGGAAAAATTTTACAAATTGAATAGAAAAAGGGTCTATTTTATTTGTTAAAAGTTCACAAATAAGGAGTTTTAGAAATAGTGATTGAACACACATGATATGCAAAATCTATACATAGTGAAGCGCTTGAGGCTATGCTTGTGGAAAATGTGGTTATTTTGTAGCCCAGTGCGCTGATAATGCAAAACCAAAAGAAATTGAGCAAAAGAGAGCTAAACGAGTCCCAATTTGTGTGATCACTAAAATCAAAGGAGTGGTGATTGATCTCCCAAATGAATCTGAAAAGGAATTGAAGCAAGCTAAAGAAATGAAGAGATGGGAATAGTAGAGATCACCTAAAAGGAAAAGGGAAAGGCAAAGGTGGTTGATGAACAATAGGAGCAAAGGACTCTGGCAAAAAATATTATAGAAGGTTGGGAAAAGAAGATGTCAAAGCAGCCAAAGTGCTTGGAGGCCAGGACCATCCAAAGGTTGCAGCCTTAGTCTTCAATGGAACAAGAGAAGAATCCTGTCGAGATGTTTAATGAGGAGGAGGTCCAAAATGGGGTGGATGAGACAATAGTAGCAATTCTAAAAAGTATAGCCAAGGAAGTGAGGCAAGTCAAAAAAGGCTTGGTTGGAGTCGGGAATACTGACCTGAGGACAAAAAAAGCTAGAGAGCAATTCGAATCTCCATCGAAGAGTCAACCAACCACCAGACGTGAAAGGCCAACTAAGTGGCACTATGAAGATAGTTAGTCAAAAGGGAGGTCTTCCAACTCAGACATCAATTCTGGTAATGAGCTGGATGAAATATATGTTAAGGTGTATGAGCATATTCAAAAGCTTACAGGTGGATTGGATGATATCATAAGAGACATACCTGAGCTATAAAGTGCATAAGGAAGAAAAGGAAACAAGCAACAAAAGCCATGGCAATAGACTTATCAACCATAAGAGATGATGAGGTCCCTATTGTCCAAGTTGACTACAAGATCAGAAAGCAATGGGAACACTTGCTAAGATTTTTAATGGATGGTGGGGTAGAAGTAAACCTCCTCGAAGAGAATCTTTGACAAAAACTTGGTATCTAGGCTCTCAAGCTAGCATCCTTTAGAATCAAATGGCTGATCAATGAGTGGTTCAAGCTAATTGCTAGATAGAAAACATGAAAATTTGAGAGAGGAAAGAGAAGTTCAAAACTAGCTTCTTAGTAATGGTTGTACAAGGGGAGTATGGAATGCTATTGGTCAAACCTTGTCTCAGGACTTCTAGAGCTATACACGGTTATGCAAGCCAGATGATGACTATCCAAGGGCCTAATAAGAGAATTCAAATAAAGACTGACAATCCTAGAAGTTTCAAAAAGGAAATGAGAACAGAAAAACTTAGGAGGAAATACAAAACAAAGAAGATCAAGCATATGCTTGCATCCATGAATATTTTTCCATTTATTAGGCCATAAAGTTGAGTTTTGAGGCTCATTTTGGAATGCTTACCTTGAGCACCAAAAAGATGTTGTAGTTTTGCCAAGCATGAATCACGGATGTCACATCATCTATGTGGTGGATGAATTCGTCTTTCATTTTCATGATGATGATTCCAAGTGCTTGGTCATCTTTGGCTTGTTGTTGAGCATTCAAGGTTCATGTCGAGGCTTCCTTCAAATCGGATGGTAGTTAGTAATCCCTTCACTTTTGCCTGCTAGGTGTGAAAGTTGATGCCATTGAGCTTGTCAACGTTTTTGGTGGATATTGCGCGTGTTGGGAGATTTTACTAAATGAGTTGGTAGTGTTTGAACCCTTTTACAATATTTCAGCACATAAAAGTGATACCAAAAGTGTGAAACCTGTAGAGGAGCAGAGAATGGGATGTATATCCCACATGCAACAGGTATAAAACAACCACCTCATGTAGAAAGGGGTGCATGAATCTTATTTGGATCAAGTCATTGTGCAAGCATATTCTTATTTGGATCAAGTCATTTTGCAAGCATATTGAGCCCTTGAGTTCCAAGTCAGTGCTTTGTATGTTGCATATTTATTTTTGGATTTGTCATGTTTAGTGGCACTGTCTTTGAGCCATCATGCTTTACAAAAATACATTGAAAAGCAGACTCAAGCCTCCTTGTTGTGTGCAATTCTCAAATGTAGCAACCTATTCCTCCTTCTCACTAGAGCCTCGCGGTTGTATGTGAGTAAATATAATGCCCACCTGTCTCTCCTCTACCGTGTTTATGGGCATGGTTTGTGTGGAAATGAATAGCCATAACAACATTTAACATCTTCAATTATCATGGTACACATCGATAGTTCCAAATGGTTCCTGCACTACTTGCCTATTCCTATGCACATTCTTTTGTCGAAGGTGAGGGGAATGTTCTTAAAGGGCCTTTAAAATAACTGCTAATATTTACCTTCATCACTTGTCTGATTGGCATAATTTTAGATCCAAGAATCCATATCTCCCAAATTATCTACTCTATCCATGTGCAATGTACCACTACGAATGGGTCTAAGAAAATTGTTCCCCACAGTGATCCTCATCAAGTGTTAACAATGAGCTAAACACTCACAAATACAACATCTATAGAGCCTAAAATATTAGAGTATACAGGTCCTTTGATAGCATATTCAGTTGCAAATTTTAGCATAATATGGTAATATTAAAAAGCAGCCTTAATCAAGAATGCATCGTGAGTACTCTAATGATAGAGTATTGTACACACAGGGAGGTTAAGATTCAAAAAAATATTGAGTCCCATTATGTTAACATGTTCCTCAATACAAAATGTGCATTACATTTCTAGGCACAAGGCATTCTCTTACACCAAAATCTACATCAGAGAATATAGTAACATGTGCCCAAATTCCAATTCAATTGTGTAATGATAATAATGTGCCAGCCTAGATGTTACTCAAATGGATAAGGCAATTCCAAAAATAGATGAGGACAAACAAGTCGACTAGTATTGTCATTAGGTTCAAATTTAGAGCGAGTATGTGCTTGAAGAGAAAAATGTGGCTCTTCCTTTTCCCATATTGTTTCCAACATGACTTCTCTTCAAAATAGCAAATTTCAGATCATAAGTTTGAAGCATAAGTGGGTTCTTTCTAGTGCTTGAAGAAAAAAACTTTTTTCCAAAAAGTTGGGAAATTGACTATATGCAAATGTTTTTACACTAAATTTCTCTATATTTTTTTAATTGTCATAAGGTCTTCAAATTTTAAATTTAGAGATAAACCTCAAAATTTATAGGTGGGATTACACTAAACCTAGCTTTGTTTTGAGCATTGGTTTTTGTATTGGACCACAAGTCAGAATATTTGCCCTTTCTCTGTATTGATGTAAAAGATCCCTTGCCTCACATGTGTACCAAAACACCATTTAATTGATCCTACATACATAATGTAATCTCTCTCTCTCTCTCTCTCTCTCTCTCTCTCTCACACACACACACACACACACACACACACACACACACACACACACACACTCCTTCGGCTCTCTCACTCATGAGATTAAACCATTTTTGATACTTTGTGGAAGCAATCTAATTGAGCATACTGCAAATCAACTCATGAGTACAAATGTATGGTAGGATTTTGATTGCCAATCTGAACCTTACACCAAATTTCACAAGTTGAACAGGACACTCTACTTTCAATTTAGCAAAGCCAAAAAATTGTTCTTTATGTAAAAAGAGAGAGAAGCTTTTATTGTACAAAAATGTCCTTAAAAAAAAATCTTTCCATAAGGTAAGAATATTGAGCCAATCTTTAACTCTTTATCATTCTTGAGGATGGATGTTCACCTAGTAAATTATTCCTATTCGATCCCATTGAGGAACACACATAATATTGCACCTAATGCTGTCTCTCCTTATAAAGAGGAGATAGTAGTGTTTACCTACTAGATTATTCCTTTTCCACCTCATTGAGGATCCCTTAAAATATTGCACACGTAGTACTGTCTCTTCTTGTGGTGATGAGATAGACATGACCAATATAATGAGCTTAATTAATGAATAGTGCTTGATGAATATTTTATATATATATATATATAATATATATAAAGATTTTCTAATGTAAGGATCCAATTACCCCACAAGTTGAATTTTGAAAAGTGAAATTGTTTAAGAATAGCATACCTTTTTATAGCTCTTTTCTTTTTCGGTAAAACTCGCTTCTTCAATGGAAAGCAACAACTCTACATAAAACTTTGAAAATGTTACGCGTTAGAAGCTATGCAATTTCGTCAAAGATTTGCATAGCTGATAAAAGCTTGAATGCGATCGGCATATTGTCCCCTTGGTTGCCAAGGGAATTCATTTGCTGTTAATGTTTATGCTTCTAGACACTTTCTTGTGTTTTGCTTTGCTTTATGCATAGTGGATGATAAGTGTCGGATACAATTAGTGGTGCGGTATTTGTTGAACGTCGTGAGGGTGATATACAATGAGATACGAGATACGAGGCTTCTCCTGGCCTAAAATAATAACTTCACATTTTGTAAGTACATTCTCAAACACATTCATGCAAATTCTCAAAACTTATGTTTTTTGGGTGGTTATGGGAAAAGGAACTCGTGTGAATACAAGAGAAGTGTACATGACAAAGAAAGAGTAGTACACACATAAAGGAAAGGAGGCATGGAAAACAACTAGAGAAAATTGACAACAGGCAAAGGAGAAAATCACATAAAGAGAGATAGATTCATGGATTTGGATGTGACACGTGGTGATGCTTAGCAATGGTGATAGATTCATGGATTTGGATGTGACACGTGGTGATGCTTAGCAATGTCAACATGGTGTACAAGAGTTCAAAGTCCTAGTCCATCCTCTCTGCAATGCTTAGCTTTCATATATGTACTTATGCCAATAGGAACCAATGCTCACAGACAAGGTCGCTTTTTAACTGGCACTTGTCCAATTTAAGTAGTATATTGTAGTTTTATGCAAAAATTTTACACTTTATGAAAAGGTTTTTTTATTTTAATTTTGAACTTTGGAAGTCAAAAATGATTCTTGAAGTCTTTTTTTTTCCCTTTCGCAAAACTCACAGCAGTGAGTAAATTGAATAAAGACCAAAAAGAATTACAGAAAGGCTCCTACTCAAACCGAACCAAGAGAACCACCAACCAGTTTATCCATCACATAGCCTTAGATACACCTTGAGACTATACCAAAGAAGTTCCATGAAGACAAATTACCAAAAGTTGGCATCACCCACTATTGTTTAACTCCATATCTTCAATTAAAATTTGACGAGCAAGAGTGCCTATCAAAAATCAACCTTGCTCACATATCCTTTTTTTTGTAGTCATAATACTTCAATTGACAATGAAAAATCTTGACGATAATGTCATCGGCTCCCTCAATCCTAAAGTTTAAAATGTGGGCATCCTAGTTTGCAAACAATGTTTGCACAAGCAATTTAGATGTAAAAAATAGCTACGTAATTAAAGTGTTGTAATGGTGAGAAAATGCTCATGTTTTTAGGTTTATGTAAAGTGCATAACATGTAGTGGTTGTCAATTATCTGGCTTGTTTTTAATACTATATGAGCTTAATATCAAGACACTAGCACTAGGTTTGTGTTAAGACTAAGTTTTTATTGTCCCCAAAAAAAAAAGTTTCAAAAGTACATGCAAAATAAGAGAATGTGTGTAATATCAAGAGCCACAATAAACATTGATAGCTCAAAGCGTACTAACGTGTCTATTTAAGATTCGAGGAGATTGTTTGAATGTTGCAAAAGGTATGCAATTAGTAACCATTGTAATATATTACATCAAATGAAGATATTAAGCAAGTATGAAGAAGTCTCTTGGAAGGCTAGCGTAAGACTACAGTAGTCCTTAGTAAAGGGTAGACTTTTGGGTGCAAATGTGGACCATTGAAAAAAGCTTGTCGATTAATGCCACATGGCAAGTTAATGATAATAAAATTTTGAACACCTGGGGGATAAAGTTGACATTTGTGTACCTCTTTTTAAAGAGGGGCATTGAGTACTATGTCAAACATTATTTTCTATGCTTTTGTAATATAATGTAACCTAAATAGTTGATTGTTGTTACGGCTTTCTAAAAGAAACCCTCAGTGTTGTGTTGGGTTAGGGAGACTTTCACTGTTTTCAGTTCATGATGGAAACTTACCTTTCATTTCACATCTTGACATGTGTTTACTTTTCTTGCATTCTATTGTTTTAAAATGCTAAAGGGAAGCTTCTCTTTGCATAATTTTAGTAAATTTTACACACACACACATATATTTATTTATTTTTTCATTCTATAGTTTTAGAATGCTAAAGCGAAGCTTCACCTTGCATAATTCTAATAAATTATATACACACATACACACATATTATTTACTTCTTTTTATTTCACCTCTCATTTCACAACTTCACATGGCTTTATATTTTTTGCATTCTATAGCTTGATTCGAGTCAGTGTTAACGTCTGAGAAAGTCTTTTTTTTATTAAGCGGCTGTCGCTACGAGTTTCCTCCTCACAAAGAAAAAAACCGAAAATACTAGCAAAAGTTTTAAGGTTTGTAGAAGTTTTGGACGACTTTCTTACATATTTCATTGATTTTTCTTCCGTTTATCACGGTTTGCAGCTAGGTAGTCTAGATTTTCAATCGACTCAAGACTAAGTCGAGGCAATCCTTTCCCAAACACTGATACCAGTTTAATTCAACCTAACAATTTTATCATTTTCTTATTGTTTTTGAAAGCGATCGTGACCCTTTTACTTGTTTTTCAAAAACCGTAATCTTTTATTGTGATACCGCATGTTTTCAAATACTAGTGTCACTTTGTATTCTTTCCTCTCTCACAAAGAAGCCTTTATTGTAAAACTCTTCTCAATAGCCTTATGTAGGCCATAGTGAATTTTCACCTTGATTTTTTAGCAAAACTCACAATTGTGAGTGAATTATATTGTTCGTTCCAAAAAATTACAAGATCTTACCATGCTTGTGCCGAGTCATGACATCATCAAGAGACCATGATTACATCGGCTATCAGGGGAGTCATCCCTAATGGATCGCCCCCTTATCCTTTATATAAGACATAGGTAATCCTAAACCAATCATCCGAGTTTTTCTTGCACTCGAGCGTCCATATTAGCACTTTGCTTTCTTGTATAATTTCTCAAAGCTTGTCACCTCATGATCTCCTTCAAACACACAACAGTTCCTTGTCTTCCATACATTATGTAAGAAGAAGTATCTGACAATTTGAGTGCTAATGAGAAGGGCAGGACTTCCCAAATTCTTACCTCCAAGGAATAAATTAGTCTTGCAACAACCAATTTTCCATGTCCTTTGGACTCACTTGCATATTTTCCATGCGAGACCTCTGATAGCTAGGCATACCATGAATAGGTTGGCCAGACATTTCTTAGCCAACATGCACCCCAAGAATCAATCTATCTCAATCCATCTCTCCCGAATCTTTACCCCCGTCAATAGAGCATCCCAAATTACCTTCCACAAAAATACCTTCATGTGCTGTGAAACCTTTGGCTTCCAGATGTTCTCCATTACTTGCTCCCACCTTTCCTCCCATCATTGTTTTTTTCATTTGTTAAGGGCGCCATACCAATTTTTCTTGTGCACCACTGTATTATATATGCCTTTAGAACGGGGTTTCCATAAGAGACTGCTTTCAGACAATTTCCAGGCATTTGAGTCAAACTCCAATTCACAAATTGGCATCACTACATTGTCAAGCTCTTTCATGATCACTTTGTTGACTAGCAAAACCTCCAAGCCATTAAGTTGGTATTGGGTTACCAAAAGGTCAATAGTTTTTCAGCTCTTGTTGTCACTATCCTAGAAGTACCCAAGTCGATTTAGACCCTTATTATTCAATTTCCTGGCTCTTTCTATCCAATAAGAATTTTGTGGCATATCTACAACTTTGGAAATCCATGGGGACGAGTACAAACTTAACTTGCATAATTAATCGTTATATAAAGTTTATTAGATAAACATGATGCTTATAGAGTCTAGAAAAACACTAGTGGGTTGCAGAACTTATTAGAATTAAAATGTTTGTAATAAAATAAAAATTGAAAGGTAAAGGATCGTGTATTATAGATATTTGCAACATCATAGTCTTCACTAAGCTTAATTTGTGATTCTTTTTCATTCTTTTCCTATTTTTAAGACTTTTCCTATTCTTATCGTGTATAATGTTTCTAATGTTGATTCATAGGAACCAACATCGTGCCTTTTGCACAATGGATTCCATTCTCTTGCAAACCAATTTCTCCCAACATTGTTCCTTTTTAGTCGATTAATATTTCAAGCCTTTTTTGTTTTTTGCAAATTGTGAGTCACAATTGTGAGTGATTGTATTATAATATCGCCAAGAAATATATCAAGCTTTTTAATGAGAGGAAAACATACCATAAGGCAATGTCCTCTATAGTGGTACTAAGAGAGTTCAATGCCATTTTTCATTGATGAGTAAATTTCAAAACCAGTTTGAAGGATGATCAAAGAATATTAACCTCAATGGAAGAAATCTACTTAGTATTAGCAACAAAAAAATATTGCGCTTGTGTTAATCTATCAAAGTAGTGATTTAAGGACCTCCTGATGAAGAAAATTGTGATTGCGTGCATCAGAATAGAGGAGTAATAAAAGTAAATATAAAAGCAACCCTTTAAAAAAACCATGAATCACTTTTGTGAGTCACAAATTAGAGCTAGTCCAATAATGATTATCATTTTTTGTATTTTCTGATGCATGCATCAGAATGGAGGAGTAATAAAAGTAGATAGAAAACATAGCGACCCTCAAAAAACCCCTGAAAGATTTTTGTGTCTCACAGATCAGAGCTAATCCAATAATGAATATTAATGTTTTGTATTTTGTGATGCATGCCAGTAGATACAAAACACAGAAACCCTAAAAAAAACCCATGGAGGACTTTTGTGTGTCACAAATAAGAGCTAGTCCAATAATGAATCTCAATTTTTGTAGCTACAACATATTGGAATGCTAACATGAACAATGAAATACATGTGGTGAAGAAAAGGAAGGCACACACATGTGGTGAAGAAAGGGAAGGCACACACATGAGTAAAAGATAAGATATTGTGTGAGGAAAGGGGATGGAATCGAAATGGGAGAAAAGAGATAAAGAGAGATTATGGGGCCATTGTAATGGACATTGCAAATGGACCTATTGCTCATCTGATTATGGGTCAATATATTTGTAATGGACATGCCAAATAGACTTATCCTCATCCTTTCTCAAATGAAAGCATCAAATTTTGACTTATTGTGTGCTTTATGTTCTATAAGCTCCTTTGTACAATTCTTTTTACAAAAAATGTGCTCATTTGTGCTATTAATGGTGGAGAGGACTTTGAACATTTATCCATCAACCCATATACAAAGATGAAGACTATGAAACCTAACAGTTACATCACTGGAATATCTACACCAATTAGAAACTGAGATAATAGTGAGTGTTTACCTTCAAAAAGACAACTACAAGTCAATCTTATTCCATCTACCTAGGTATGTTCGAATTGTGTGCTTTATGTTCATTTTGGTCCTTTGTACTATTGATGGAGAGGATTGCAAATGCCCATCGAAAAGGATTTGATTGTGAACATTTATCCATCAACCCATACAACAAAATTATGACCGCGAACGTAATTGTTACATCATTGGAACATCGACACCATTAAAAAAGTGAGTGTTAACCTTCACAAAGGCATCTAGCAACCAATCTTGTTCCATCTACCTAGGTATGTTTCATGAAAGAAAACTAGCCATAACAAAGAGAAAAATCTTGTTCCATCTACCTAGGTATGTTCGATGAAATAAAACTAGCCATAACAAAGAGGAAAATTTGCAACTATATTGCCCAACACCGTATATTCCCAAACGGTTTGTAGTAGGACCTACAATTTTTAAGAGCATGAAAGTAGAAGTAGCCAAAGCCAAGACCATTGTTTTATCATAGTAAAGTGTAAAGCAATGACGATACTCTCTGTTTGTCTCTTGTTGTATTGCATTATCTAAGCTTTCAATTTGATACTCTTATTTTTTTGTCATAATCTCACCCTTTCATAGCTTCAATACATGAAAAGTGTCCTAGTATACATCAAGGAGAAGTTCAATAACTATAAAGGTTGCTGCAGAAACTATATATAACGTCAATGTTCAAAGTTGATGATGTTATTTTTTTGTGAAAACTTCAAATCACTATGCTGTGTGGTTGCTAAGCTAGTGGTGTAATCCTAAGAATTGTTTTTTTTGTCAGATGACAACACTACCTGACTAAGAGCCACATGGCAATAAATCTAAACAATAGCTTTTGTAGGAACCATTGTGGTTGATGGAGCACCTTTATCTGCTTCTTCTTCGGCTACTAGTGAGTTTGCTTTTGGCTATCTTTAGGATGATCCCCATTGGAAGTGGCAGGTTTAATGGGTTTTGTGGCAAGCTTAGGATGATTTCTGGGCTTTTATGTATAATATACTGCTTGAGGTGATGGATTTCTTTTGTATTGGGTTTGAGGGCTCCTTGTAGAAGCCCTCAGGTACAGTTTGTGATGGGCAAGGTATGATGATTATTTTTTTGGACTCCTTCGCTTACTTTGAGGAGCATGTATGGTTTCTTAGTAAATTAATTCAACTCAATCAGTCGAGTGAGTATTGCAGAAAAAAAGGGAATCATTGTGGTCAATGCCACAATGGTAGTCTAAGGTGAAAGATCTAGGCTTGACTCCCATTGACACTCCTGTTGTGCTTTTATTTTTTAAAAATAGTATAGCGGTAATAAATGCGATAATACTCACGGATATATTTTCGTGAGCATTACCACATTTATTGATGGCAAACCATTGTCGTGCCGCCTTTATTATCGCATACGCAAAGTTTTCTATCTTCATGTTCATTTGTTAATCCACAGCAATGTTGACGAATTTGGATTTTTTCTCGTATACTGTAGATAGAGAGAGAGAGAGAGAGAGAGAGAGAGAGAGAGAGAGAGAGAGAGAGAGAGAGAGAGATGTGTGTTGTGGAAAGATGTATAAATAGACACATACATATACATATACTCATGCACACATGCTCACACACGTACACACATTTATACATGCATACATAGAAACATTCAAAAGCGAGAATAGAGATATGAGAGAGAAATAGTGGACGTGTTATATGTGTGCTCATGGGAGAGCTTGAGAAATTGTATAGAATTCATTTGAAACCATGGATAAGAGCGAGATATACGTGCCGTAGGCGGATCGTGCAAGCTTGTAAACCACTATAGCACATAGATCCAACATTAAAGGTTGTTTGCCAAGTGTTTGAACGTTGATTCTAATGTATAGTGCAAGAGAGTGTTAGAAAAA
This sequence comes from Adiantum capillus-veneris, assembly GCF_014529385.1. Taxonomy (NCBI): domain Eukaryota; kingdom Viridiplantae; phylum Streptophyta; class Polypodiopsida; order Polypodiales; family Pteridaceae; genus Adiantum; species Adiantum capillus-veneris. The sequence goes on from NC_140955.1 coordinate 22,788,663, forward strand.
AAAGGGACTTTTAGCTTGCCTTTTCTTATGGAAGGTTATTTGGGGTGCTCTAACGACGGGGGTGAAGATTCAGGAGAGAGGGATTGGGTTAGATTGATGCTTGGGGTGCAGGTTAGCTAGTGAAGATTTGGCCCACCTGTTCATGGACTGCCCAGCTATAAAAGGCCTAGCGGGGAAAGTATGCAAATGGGTCCAGAGAACATGGAAAATTAGTTTTTTCAAGACTGACCTTTGCCTTGGAAGTAAAAATTCAGGTAGTCTCGCACTCCTCGTCAGCACTCAGATCGTCATATACTTCTTCTTTCATAATGTATGGCAGACAAGGAACCGCCGTGTTTTTGAAGGAGGATTTGAGGTGGCAAGCTTCGCAGAAATTATACAAGAAAGCAAAGTGCTAATATGGGCACTCGGGCGCAAGTATCACTCGGAGGATTGGTCTAGGACTGCTTGTGCCTTGTTGTCAGCAAATGGAATGCCTAGGATGGAGGCAAATCTTGGCCATCGGTAAATAAAAGATCTCAGAATGACAAGAGTATGGGCTTTGTGTATCAAGGATGTGGAGATAGCCGTTGTAATTTTGATCCCTGGCTGTTGTCATAGCATGACAAAACCTTGTAATTATTTTTTGGGCTACTCAATATAATCCACTCACAATTGTGAGTTTTGCTAAATAAAAGAAGAAGAAGAAAGCCTACACAAGTTTAAGTGTAATTACCGACAAAAGCTTCAAGTTTTGACTTAAAAACAGGGTTACTTTCACCGGTTAGGGTAAATGTGTTTGTTTAGCCCTGTTGCAAGTTTTATGGGTTTTGCATCGCGAGGTGGCCGAATGGTGAAAGCGACTAGTAAAGTATAATGTGTTGTTTTTTTCTTTTGTGGGTTTTGGCCCAAGGAGGGCTTGATTCCAGAAAGAGAAACAACCAAGGATGAAGGTGAGTCGTGACTCGTGACTGAATGAGTGAGGGTGAACTTTGAAGTTACTGTGTGAGGTAGAAGTGGGAAACTGGCGGTGGAAGACAGATGTAGCGGGAGAATACTACTTTACAAGGTGCGGGGGGTTGAAGCTGAGTTTGGACAGGACTCTTTAGGAAAATTTGCAATCTTGGCAAAACCATACGGAAGCCCTCACTCCACTTTCTGATTTGGAGGCAGGCAGCCCCCTTGCCCTGCACCAGCGGCCTGACTCCGGCGGACCTTGCTGCCACCAGCAGCCAGCTGCTGATGGCGGCCCCTTCCACTTTTTGATTTGAAGGCATTGGCCAGGCTCGAACTCGCGAGTCCCGCTGCCAGCACCAGCTGCTGATGGCGGCACCCCCCCCCCCCCCCCCCCCCCCCCCCCTCTCTCTCTCTCTCTCTCTCTCTCTCTCATTCCCGCCCATCGCCATCCCCATCGTTATCGCCATTATATGAAGAAGTGAAGAATCCGCTTTTCACACCCGTCGCCATCGCCCCTCCGTGGCCCCTGGCCACTCCGCAAACGCTCCAGCCTTCGCCACCTGTCCCCACTGTCTTCCTTGTTGCTTTTCCGCCACGTGCCCCGCTCCCCCTTCCCTTTCTCCACCTGTGATTAGTCAGCCGCACCCTTTCGTCAACTTTCCCTTGTACATAATTTTTATTATTAGTAATACGTGTCTTTTTCCATTTAGGTTCTACTTTGCTCAACATTCGTCTTTGCCATTGGAAGCTGTCATCTATGATCTAGCCCTTTCATGGCCAACGAGTCGCATTTGACAAAACACTTTGAGTGAGGCATTGAGTACACGCTCACTCAACTCTGCACCCCTCTCCCTCTCTCAAACACACATACGAGGAATGAAATAGCTTAGCTATCGCGTACACATTATTTTATTGTCAACGGTAGGTTTGTTTAGACTTTTTCTTCTGGACTCCTTTAACTCAACCATTCTCTACCCTAGAACAAGTAGTGCGTCAACTGAGAGCCCCGTCCCGCGTGGTGCTTGGAGGGGTTGAAAGCTCCACAAGAACTAACCACAGCAGTCCCACATAGTGGTTATAGCGCAGCCAGGGGCTAGACACAGCCACTCCAAGCCCTGCAAAAATATGCTCCAAGTTGAATATTTACAGAGCATTCGTAGTGCAAGAGCCGAAAACGGAAAGCAAGGCTAGAAATCGCACATGCACGTAGCTGCAAGCGAATCAGATGTTGCCAACGTAAAAGCTACTTGTTGTAGGCGAAGAAAATATGCATATGCTATGTGACTGCATAGAGCGCTTGTGGTGCATGAGAAGAGAATCTTTTCTAGCCCCTCCTTGCGCTAGGTGGGACGTGGCTCTGAACCTAGTTTCGATATAATCTCACTCATTACTTGCATAATTTTTTAATTTCAAATATAAAAACAATTGTCAAGAAATTTGCATGATTTTCATTTTCAAATATCATATTAAACAATCAGAAATGCAAGAAAACATTAAATAATCTAATTGAAAGACCTTTATTAAATATAGTCAAGTTTCCTCTTGAGGTTCTAAAGGATGTTTCTTTTAAACCCGGGGTCCACCTCAAAATATGTAAGTGCTACTCTAAATGCTTCTTTTCCTTTTATTTTTAAATATGCGAGAATTGTATTAGAAAGGGGTCAAAATTACACCTTCGCGAGACAGGGCTCGATAAAAAGAGGATACATATGGGATCAAAAACATGCTGAGAGACATTTACTGGTTGGCTTCAACATTTTCAAACAGGTGGACATACATTTCAATTCTTCCAAGTGTTCCTACTCTGAAATGTAGCAACTAATATACAACCCTTTAGTTCGAAGCTAATGGTTCTTATGCTTTTATTTTTGAAGAGGTGCAAATGTATCCTCTTCTCCTCTCATATGTACAGTCGAGCTACAATTATTGTGGCAAGCAAATGAAATAGACACGTTCTATTTGTGTTACTATGTGTCTCCCTTGTATGTACATGAAGATAAAAACTTTAAGTCTGATTTGTTTTTTCAAAGTGATGAACTATGCCAAGTTTGGCAAGATCATAAAGATGTGCTTCCTGATCATTTACCTCCAAGATAACTTTGAGCGGCAAAATTTAACATAGTAGTAATGTGTGTAATATATGGTAATTGATAAATATTGATTGATTACAGCTTACAGGTGGCAAAAGCTCGCCTGATGTATAGACTATGCCAAAGGATAGGGTATCTTGTGAATAAAAAGCTCTTTGTGATATATGGTCATTTTCATGTCTAAGTGGAAAATTTATAATCATTTTGAGCATTCAAGAGATCTAAAAATGAATATGTGCAAGTGGAAAATGCTCACTCTTGCACGGGGGAGATTTCACCCAATGCTCTGTTTCATTCTTCTCCATGCCTGTGTAGCACTCCGCTCTAGGAGATGCACTTGCACGTGCTCTTTCTCTCTCTTGCTTTTTGTCTCTCTCAGATCCTGTACCTCTCAAGATTGTTTGCACATGCGATTTGCCAGGTATGCATATTTGATGGTTTTATTTATACTCATACAATGTTATTTTTTGTATTTTAGAAGCCGCCCTCAACTTTTTAATCGCCAGCCCTTAGACGCACATATTTTAAAATAATAATTAAAAAAAAACGCTTACCATGCATAGTTTTTTTTTCACTCTATCACTCGACCATGGTCTTTTTGTGTCTATCTCTCTCTCCACCTTTTCAGGTGAAGCATGCTATGCATACCATCTCTTAACCATGAAAATAAACACACACACACACACACACAAAACTCCCCCCCGTAAGCCGGACTCGGTGGGGTCACTTAATAGTTAAGTGACTATCAGGTGAGTGTAGCAAAAGGGGTTATTAAATTTTATTTTTTCTCACATTTTTACATACAAAAAGGTATCATAGAATGGAATTGGAAAAAAAAGAATATAGAATGAATAGAAAAAGGGTGTATTTTATTTGTCAAAGATTCACAGATAAAGTCGGCAGCTTATAGCCAGATTTATCTCTTTCTCTCACACTCTTTCTCTCCCCCTCTATCTCCCAACTCTTTAGCAAAGAAACATTTTGCTTCTTGTTTGCCTCTCTCTAGATGGCCATGCAATAGCCTTGCTATTTTAAACTTAAAATTAATTTATAATACAATTGTATGTCATCCTCTAGCTCAAAAAACTAAAGAGTTTAAATGTCCTTCATTGTGTTGGTAGAAATCCAAGTCATTATCGTTGTCGCAAATAGTTGATCCTATAATCCATGCTAATAAGCTCCTTCAAGACATGTCACCTCTACCTAGCTTCCACAAATTTTGAATCTGACGTATTTGCCACTGGAGTCTATAGTGCAGATAGTGCAAGCATCCCATGAATAGAATTGCTTTTGAAACTATGGGATAACAAAGAAATAGGGTCAATTGTTGAGGTGTATCTCTCCTTCTTGTTGGGTGCAAATCCTCACAAACTTGCTTGCTACCTTTTGCTTTCTCCCTCGCTTTCTCCTTAGTTGCCTCCCTCTGTGAACTCTTCAACGTCTAATTCCTCAAGGGGTGAAAGCATGTTAACCTGTCATGCTTTTTCATGTCCCGGACAATGCTAACTAGCACAATTTTGACATATGCTAACTAGTACAATAACTTGAGCTACATCTCCGAGATCTATGACATATGATATATCAATAGAAAGCACTTGAAACAAGGAATCCAAATGTACAACCTCCGACAAATTTGATATTATTTGTAAAAATTTTACCGGACGCCCAACTTTTTGAAGATGTGCTAACTTGAAACTGCTAACTAGCACAAAAAGCGCGACAGGTTAACATGCTTTCAGCCCAGGGCTTTTCTTCTCATCCTTTCTATTTTGAAAGAGTAGATTTTATCCTTAGTTGCTTCCCTTTGTGCACTCTTCAACTAATTTATTAGGGCTTTCCTTCTCATCCTCTCTATTTTGAAAGAGTGGCTCCTCAAACCTCTCCCTCCTCCATTGGCAAACTACTCTTTCGACTCCAATATGGTTCCCTGCCTTGTTCATGGGGCAAGGGGCAACTCATTTATTTGAGAGACACACACTTTGTACCATTCAGCCTCTCATACCTGCAAGGTCTTGCCTCACAAAACTCATGGCCCTTATCAACACTATAAGAGACTCCATACATTAACGGGAGTTTCTCTATATTTCGGCTCTAGCTACCCTGCAATCATGAGCCAGCTACATGAGCAAAATCACATGTGATATTACTGTTATTCAAGCATCACGTTTACATCAAATTGCACATGGAAAAGCTGGTTGAGCAACTGCTCACAGCCCTCGGCCTACAAGAGTAGTTGTGATTTTTCACACCTTTTTTTCCAATATTTACTCTAAAATGTGTAGAATTTTCCCACATTTCTCCAAGGAAAGCTTGAATTTGCCCAAGATTTTGCAATCTTAGATAGTTTAAAATGCCTTAGACTCCAGTTTTAGAGCACTCTAGCAATCTCTCTATATTCAATTGGCCCACATCCTTTATGTAAATGCTATTTTTTTCCCAAATCATGGAAATGGCATTAACCCACACTTGTGGATCTCTTTCCCCAACATTTTTTGCAATAGCAATCATAGGTCTGGCGATATACGACACATACACAACCCATTTCTTTCAATCACATAGGTAGAAAGGCAGAAAGCTATACAAAGAAAACATAATCGATGACGCCTATAACCCTAGCTACCTCGGTAAACATTGAATAGCTTAAGCTCCAATGGCTCATGTCCTTTCAAATCCAAGATCAACATAGACATATACACATTCAAAAGAGCTTTCATTTATTCACACCAAATTCTTCGACTGTCTAGCAATAGAACTCTTGAGTCTTCGATAAAATCAAAATCTTTAAATTGCTTCATCATGAGGAGATGGTTGTCAAAGTTGAAGATACTAGTATCTTTAAGAATCACTCGTGCATGTCTAATTATAGCATACATCGTTAGCTTCTATTGTGTTTAGTTAATTTCTATTGAAAATTTTGTTTTCTTGGTTTGTTGTATTAGTTGCTATAACAACTCATCACAAGTCTCGTACTTTTTAAAGCCCTCTAATTATAGTTTTTACATAGTAGGGCAGTGACTCCCCTCTCAAGATATCTTACAAAGATTTTAAGAACCTACCATATTATAGAAAGTTTTTTATTTTTATTATATTATTTTCACATAAAGAATGAGAGGATGCACCATATATTGTCCACCCATTTCATGATTCAAAAGTTCCCATTCTAGACTTTTTGAAACTAAGTAGACCATGCAACTGCTAACATTTTGGAGTCCAATGCATGCCTACCTTAGTACCGACTTAATTGCAATGAGTCCTAGATTACACATTAGATGGTGTACTTTTGGATGATGATGTAGCTTACCAACCAGATGAAGTATTAATATAAATAGATCTATTATAGGTAGTGTTTGTTTCTTGTAAATCGTAAACACAAGCCTATGCTCAAAGCCTAGCGGTGTCAAGTGAACCTTTAAAGGAGAAAATAGAGATACACAAGTATTGAATTCTTCGTGGAGGATAATCATGTTTTGCATGAATATCTCCTCATATTGATAGACATCTTGGGGGGTTCACTATGTGTAAAACTACCATATCACGTGCGTTTACGACACGTTTGTAAGACCCCTTATCTATGAATTTTTTAAGGAATAAAATGTACCTTTTTCTTTTAAAATCTTAAAATTTGAAAAAAAGTGTCCTATATATATTTTTTTGTAAGTTTCAAGAACTTTAAATACCTTTCTGTTGAACTCACGTGATAGGTTACATTTTTCTTGAGTGACCTCCCTGAGATAGACGTACACGGCCTTCTTTATATCTTTGCATTCATAAATTTCCTTCAATATCCTTCTTCTCACCAACTCTCCTAAATTTAACATTCTTTGATAACCCAAAAATAAGAATTATTTCCTTCTACTTTTGAGCGTTCACGTGATATTATGTTTTTGGCTTTTTTTAAGTATTATTATGGATTCAAATCTTGTGGCTAACTTATCAGTTTGATCACTAGCTCTTTCTTTAGAGAACCTCTAGGTACATAATTTCTTGATGTACTATATTAATATACATCTAATGATAGCATTTGAATTTTCTTTGATTAGCTAGTTCTCTCTATAGGTCAAAATGCCATACATAATGCACCATCTTAGTGTACTTCTTTATTTATCTTAAGATCACCATATAATGTACCACCTCTAAGAACATCTTCTTTTATGACAATCCCCTAGTTTAATATACTCTTTGATAAATTCTCACTTTCTTTATTTTCTAAAGTGACTCTCTTTGCATATATACCTAAGGGGCTATACTCTAGTAATTTTGCAATAGGGGAGAATATCAATGGATACCTTTAGAAGGCAAGGCTCTTTTAATTACTTGCCTTGCCTTATGCACTGTGAAATCAACTATCTCTAATGTCATGGCTTGTCCTTGCACTACATGTAATTGATATTAATCATTTGACATTAATCTATACAGCTACTCACATGAGCTAAGTGCTTTCAGATAGTGGACAACAATTTATAAGTACTTTGCTACTCAAACACACTCCACTTTGGTACCAAACAGGTAGTAAAGGTTTTATCGTATATGCCTTGCGTAGTCCATTACTCACGTACACACAAATTTGCCAATTTAGGTAGTGTGTATATGCTCATCTTGATGTAGATTCACTAATTTAAGCACACCATTTAATGATACACATTTGCCGATTTAGGCAGCATGAGTGTAGATTCGTCGATTTAGACAGCACACCAACAAACGACAGTTTCATTGGTTCAAACAATATTGAGTGCACATTTTTCGGTTTAGATAGCATAAGTGTAGATTTTTTTATTTAGAAAGCATGATCAATAGGTGTTTATTCACCGATTTAGGTAACACCAATTACAAAATCATGCTACAGTGCTCGCTTCTGTGACTGGCCACCATTGCCCCTAGTATGATTTTGCTACATGAGAATCAGTTATATTTGCATCTGGATTTGGTTTATGATCATATAAGTTCAACAGTGTTTATTGAATTGGATTTGGAATTAATGGAATATGACCATTAAATGATGAATATGACCAATGATATCCTGATACATTAAGATATGATACATGCTATTTATTCTCATGATAGAGGACACTAGAATATGTAGTACGTGGATAATGGTGACATGCATAAGAATTTTTTTATAGAAAATTTATGATTTTTTTAATACATTATATTTTTTATAGATAATTTTAACCATTGTTTTTGAAGTATTATTTACTGATTCTTAACATATGAGCAACTAAGGTCAGTGGCTTTTCTTAGAGAGAGGTATAATGTAATGGAAATTGATAAATATTCATTTATTGTAGCTAATAAGTGGCAAAAGCTTGCTTCATGTTTGGCAAATTTATGAGTATTTTGTAATTAAAAATCTCTTTATGAGATATGGTCATTTTATGTCTTGGTGGACAATTTGTAATCATTTTGAGCATTCAAGAAATCTATAAATAAATATGTGCAAGAGAAAAATGCTCGCTCTTGCACAGGGGGAGACTCGGGGAAAATTGTACCCAGTGCGCCGTGTCTAACAGGTACACTTGCATGTGCACTTTCTCTCTCTCTCACTCTTTGTCTCTCTAAGATCGTGTACCTCTCTTGATTGTTTGCACATGCGATTTTCCATGTATGCACATTTTTTGGTTTTAATGCTCATAGCATATTATTTTCTATGTTTTGTAGGCAAGCCTCGCATCCCTCTGTAGCAATGTGCAACTAGATAGTAAGCCTATAAGCAAACCAGCATGTAGGCTTAATCTATTCAAAGCAAAGATAAAACTTGAAGATTGTCATAATAATCAATATCTAATTCTCCTAAATGATTTTCTCATATTAAACTGATCATTTAATGTGGGGAAGGCCAGGGGAGAAAAAGCTAGAATATTGGTTAAGCTAGCAGACCGGCCACAGTAGGGATCCAAAGGAGGGAAAATAGGGATCCAAAGGGGGGGCCATCTGCAAAAGAGCCATGTGCAACAATGGGCTAAAACGACCCTAAGGTTCAGACCATTAAGACTTCCAAAATGCTAAGGTTCCAAAATTCAAAGGTTGTGTCCAAAGGTCAATCCTAGGGAAAATTGGATGCTTTGTGTGTGCCCTAAAAGTCTTTGCACATCCCTACATGGGAGGGGGCGAGCCCTAAAGGTAGGGGATGAGAGAGAAAGCCACACACACACACACACAGGCTCCCTTTACACAAAGGGAATGAGGGACACATGTCAGCTCCCTAGGCCAGATGCCCACAAGGTGTGCCCAATTTCTATTGGATGACCCTTGAAGTGGACCAATGAGAATTATGCTAGAGTAAATCTAGTTTAATTAATTTAAAAACATTTAATAAAAGAAACTAATGAGAATTAAGTCTCCTAGAAGACTATTGGGCAGTCTCCCAAGGGGTCCAATGAGCATTCAGGAGCCCCATGGCTTGCATGATTCCTATTGGCCAGGAGGCAAAGGGGTCCAATGAGAGTTTAGTTTAATTATTTAATTACCTAAAGCTCTCACAAAAGGGGAAAGGGGGACACATGTCAGAAGGCTATCACTTATGCTGCTTAATTGTAATTGGCTTGACTTGGGGAGGGCCAATGAGGCTTCAGCAAGAGCAATTAGCAAGAGGGCTCGCCCAAGAGAGAGAGGGGGCTGATTTTTGCAAGGCATTATGACACACACACTCACACAAGCTCATGTGTGAAGAAAGAGAAGACTATCTCTTCCCAAGCTTTAATGGAGAACTCATCACCTACTCCAAGCTTGTGAGATAGAAGCCTACATCAACACTCTCTTGGCATGTGGATGCAAATCCAACCAAGAGCCAAGCTTCAATGCATGCTCATCTCCTCTACCAAGCTAATTACTAAGCTAATCTATGCTACATATGAGTGATTATGTGAGGAGATGTACATCTTTCTCGTAAGATACTCCTTCTTCCTCTCAATCTACTCTCATACCCTGCTAGCTCTCACCATCTTCGAAGGTGTGTGAGGTCTTGGGTATGAGAACGGGGATAATTTAAGTTGTGTTTGTTAAGTGTTTTGCTTAGTGCATGAAGTTTCCATCTTCACTGCACTAGCTAGTCTTGAAGGAACACAAAGAATTGTATTGTACAATGTCTCTCTTGATGGGAGAAACCATAATACAAAGCCTTTTGGAGGGGGGACCGGCTCCATGAAAATCCAGTCCTCAACTGTTGTCAATAGCTTAATTTCTCTCTCTTTTGAAAGTATTGTCGATGCTATCTAACTAGGTGTTATGCTTTTTGTTGCTCTCTCCACCCAAGCACTCTTGTAATTCTCATTAGGAATCTATTCTAATGAAATGCCCACTATGTTCATGCTAATTTCCGCTACACATAAGTTATTAGGCCATTAAATGTTACATTGGTATCAGAGCTCAAGGTTTCTCTTTTCTTGCTCAAGAAGGGAGGTCCTCAAGCTAGCTACAAATGGTTGGTATTATTAATTGCTTGTGAGTAAGTAGAATAGGGATTTTTCAGCCTTGCAGTTCGCCTGCCTTCGTGCAGTTAACGGGGCATCACCGTCGAGAGCTATGGTCTTAATAGTGGAGTCCTACGGGGCTTGCCTACGGCTTAACCACTATTGAGCTATTAGAAGCTTGACAGGAGCCGGTGCTGTTTTGGTGTCGAAAGACCCTCTCTTCTATTCCTTGCAATTAATGGTATTCGAGCCGCGGGTACAGTAGCTTGAGTGCTTTTTCTAAAGGGGTAAAGAGGAGTAGTAACTAGGGCTTGAGGTGCCAAAGTACACCTAAAAAGTTTACACCTAAAAGTTGTTAGAATGGCTGACAATAGTAAAGAGAGTGAAATTAATGTTGATAACTTTGATTTTGCTCATGAACAAGCTACTAATGATGCTTCAATGCTTGTTAACTATCTTGTTTCTAGGCTTCAACAAGCCATGGGCAATCCATCTCTCCAAAGTGAAGTGCAACGGCAGCTCCGTGCTCACGGGATTCTCCAAGCTCATCACCATGACAAGAGAACACCTAGGAAGCCTCCTTGTGAGACTACCAAAAGAGGTCTCTCTCCGATTCGGGAAGAAGAAGAGAATCCATATGAAGGGCTCAAGCATTTACTTCTTGATGATGCATATCCTTCCCAAAGGAGAACTCAAGAGCCTCCACCGAAGGAACGAGAAAGAAGCGAGTCTCCCGCCACCTCGGCGGAGATGGCTCCACGAAGACGGCGGGCTAAACGCTCTCCATCACCACCAAAGCGGAGAAGACCATCACACTCTTCTCCACGCCATAATTCAAAGAGGGATGATAAAAAGCAAGAGAAGAAAAAGGCAAGAAAGAGGACACCCTCTTCTCCATCTTCTTCATCCTCTTCCTCTTATGAAAGCTATGGTGAAGACGACAAAGATCAAGACAAGAAAAAGGCGAGAAAGAGGTCACCCTCTTCTCCACCTTCTTCAAATTCTTCACCTTCTGAAGAAAGTGATGGTGCAACCTTTGAACCATCAAAAAGAAGAGGTCATAGGAAATCCTATGCCGCATGGAAGAGGTCGTCCAAGTTGAAGAAATTCAAAGAGGGAGGGAAGAGCATCTCTTTCCTTACCTATGATGGTACCTTTGGTGGTACGGACAAAGTCTTGGCCTTTATCCAACAATTCGATGCGGCGTTTGGAGATGAGGGCTTCACGGAGTCCTCTAAGCTACGCCATGTAGCTATGCACTTTCAAAAGTCCGCCAGACAATGGTGGTCTAGCCTACGAGCCAACGGTGAAGCTCCACGAACATGGAAGGCTTTAAGAGCTTCCATTATGAAGCAATTTTTGGCCACCGATGCCAAAGACAAAGTACTCACCGAATGGCGAAGCTTAAAGCTCTCTCCCAATGAATCCATCCACAAATATGTAGACAAGTTTTGGGACTTACAACTCAAAGCCACTGTCTTCAAAAAGTTGGATTTTGGAGAGCAAAAGCAACAATTTTGTGCGGGCTTAACCGAAGAAATGGCGGAGTATGTCAACTCCCAAAGACCACGTACCATATCGGCGGTAATACACCACACTATGGTCGCCTCTCGAATCAATTTCCAAATGGGGGAAAAAAGAAATAATAAGCCCCCGGAAAATAAGGGTTCCAATGAGCCTAAGGGGAAGGACAATGTCCAAAAGTCTCCTAAGGGCAACTCCAACAAAGCTAAAGAGAAGGGAGTTTACAAAGGTAAGAATAAACTCTCTCCTGAAGAGCTTGAGCGTTATCGTAAGGATAACCGGTGTTTCAAGTGCGGCGAACAAGGGCATGCGTACCGCGCTTGTCCCCAAAAGAACACCCGCCATGAGCCTCCTAGAGCTACCTTGGTCGAAATCCAAGAAGAGGAAGCTCACCACAAAGGATCTTCTCTATGCCATGCTTGGGGAAAGGTAAGAGAACATGATGCTTTTATTCTCTTTGGCCACAATTTCATATCCACAGAGTTGGCCACCAAGCTAGGCATCCAAGCCTATGAGATGGGGAGATGTCTTACCGTAGATGGTACAAAAGAGCAATGGGGGAAAACAGAAATAATAAGCCCCCGGAAAATAAGGGTTCCAATGAGCCTAAGGGAAAGGACAATGTCCAAAAGTCTCCTAAGGGCAACTCCAACAAAGCTAAAGAGAAGGGAGTTTACAAAGGTAAGAATAAACTCTCTCCTGAAGAGCTTGAGCGTTATCGTAAGGATAACCGGTGTTTCAAGTGCGGCGAACAAGGGCATGCGTACCGCGCTTGTCCCCAAAAGAACAACCGCCAAGATCCTCCTAGAGCTTCCTTGGTTGAAATCCAAGAGGAGGAGACTCACCAAACTCACCACAAAGGATCTCCTCTATGTCATGCTTGGGGAAAGGTAAGAGAACATGATGCTTTTATTCTCTTTGACCCTGGTTCTACCCACAATTTTATATCTATAGAGTTGGCCACCAAGCTAGGAATACAATCCTATGAGATGGGAGATGTCCTACCCGCAGACAGTGCCTTCAAGGGGCAAGAAGCTTCAATCACTCCCTTAATCGGTAAATTGAGGCTTCATGTCCAAGGCTATGTGGACAAAGAGGACTTCTTTATCTCTTCTCTCAAGCATGAGGATGTAATCCTAGGGGCACCATGGTTTGACCGCCTGGCTGCCGATGTTAAATTTCCTGAAAGGAGAATCTCCTTTAAGTTCAGGGAAAAAGACATGTATATAGATGCTAAGGAAATGGGTAACACCATCCCCATTGTACATACACCAGCTTTCAACAAGTCAATAAAGAGCTCTATTTCCGTGTACATGATTTTTGCTAAAGACTCTCAAAATGAACCTAATGCTTTAGCAAAAGAAAATAAAAGCAACCAAAAGGAATTAGAGTTATCCAATTTTCTCAAGGGGTTTCAAGATGTTTTTATTGATGACATCCCTTGTGAGCTACCTCCTAAACGAGGTAATGATGACCATGCAATTGAACTTCTTCCTGGAAGTTCACCTCCTAATAAACCTCCTTATAGAGTTTCTCAAGCTCAACAAGAGGAGATTATGCAGCAAGTGCATGAGTTAGTTGAGAAGGGTATGGTTAGGCCAAGCTCATCTCCATTTTGCTCACCTGTGCTATTAGTGCAAAAGAAAGACGGCACATATCGTATGTGTGTCGACTATAGAGCACTAAATAGGATCACTATCAAGAATAGGTTTCCCGTTCCACGGGTAGAAGACCTATTTGATAAGCTTCAAGGATCGACCTACTTCAGTAGGGTTGACCTAAAAAGTGGCTATCATCAAATAAGGATAGTTGATCAAGACATTGTAAAGACCGCATTTCGTACTACATTTGGTCTTTACGAATACATTGTCATGCCTTTTGGCTTGACCAATGCACCAGCCACATTCAACCGCTTGATGGAGAAGCTATTCAGGCCTCATCGAACCTTCACTGGAGTGTTGTTTGATGATATTATCATCTACTCTAATTCATTGGAGGAACACAAGCAACACCTCCAGGTAATATTTCAAGTTTTAAGAGAGAAGAAACTTTATGTTAATCGAAAGAAAAGTGAATTTTTCTTGCAAGAGATTCAGTATTTAGGTCACATTATCTCTCAAGATGGCATCCAAATGGATCCATCCAAGTTAGAGGTAATAAAAGGATGGCCTAAACCAAGGAATCTTCATGAACTAAGAAGCTTTATAGGTATGTGTGCATACTATAGACGCTTCATAGAAAAGTTCTCACAAATTGCGGGACCATTACATGACCTAACAAAGAAAAGCGTTAGGTATACATGGTCTGCTAAGGAAAACAATGCTTTCGAAAAGCTTAAAGAAAAGCTTATCTCTCAACCTGTGCTTACACTACCGGATCTCTCAAAACCATTTGAGGTCCAATGTGATGCCTGTGGTGATTGCCTTGGAGCTGTTTTGCTCCAAGAAGGGCACGCCATAGGCTATGAGAGCCGAAGGCTCGATCCTGTTGAGCAAGCTCTAGGCATATACGAAAAGGAACTCCTTGCAGTTCTACATGCCTTAGACTCATGGAAGCACTATTTATTGGGGACTCCTTTCATTCTGCGAACGGATCACCAAAGTCTTAAGTACTTCATGACACAGACCAAGCTCTCCGACAAACAAATGAGGTGGGCAAATTTCCTTTCGCAATTTCATTTTCATATTGCTCACATTGCTGGCAAGCATAATCAAGTAGCTGATGCACTCTCAAGACGGCCGAGAGTGAATGCGGTTTCCATAGCAACTCACAATGATCTATCTTCAATGATAGATGAGTATGCTATTGATCCCGATTTTAGAGATGTGATTTCAGCCCTTGCATTAGGGAAGAAAGAAGAACCATTTACTTTACAAGATGGTTATCTTCTCTATGGCAATAGAATATGCGTTACTAACTCACTACGTGAGAAAGTAATGTATGAATCTCATGCTCCACCTTATGCGGGGCATAGAGGGATTCAGTCTATCTTAAAGGGAATTGAAACATATTTCTATTGGCCTACCATGAAAGTGAGCATACAAGAGTATGTTTCCAAATGTGTGGTATGCCAAAAGACAAAATTTGATAGAGGGAAGCAACTTGGATTGCTTCAACCCTTGCCAATCCCTAATTCACCATGGGAGAGCATATCCATGGATTTTATCTTTGGATTGCCTAAGTCTATCCATGGGAATACGGGAATATGGACGATAGTAGACAGGTTTAGTAAACAAGCTCATTTTATACCTGTCAAAAAGACTATCAAAGCCCATCAAATGGCAACCCTCTTTATTTCACAAATTTTCAAGTACCATGGCTTGCCCATGTCCATAGTGTCGGATAGAGATCCTAGAATGACCAGTAATTTCTGGAAGGGTCTCTTTGAGAATTTAGGGACAAGGCTAAACTTCTCTTCGGCCTATCATCCACAAACGGATGGCCAAAGTGAAATAGCTAACCTAACCATTCTCGATCTACTAAAAGCCTATGTAATGGAAGTAGATCAAAGATCCCAATGGGAGAAGTACTTACCCTTAGTGGAGTATGCTTACAATAACACTGTACATACTTCCACGGGAAAAGCACCTTTCGAGGTAATTGAGGGAAGATCAAAAAGTCCCTTGCTACTTAAGGTACATGGGAAGATCTTCGCTGCAGATGAGTATAGCCGAGACCTACAAGAATCTTTCCAAAAGATTAAGGATGCTATCTCTATCTCACAGCAAAGGCAAAAGGCTGCTGCTGACAAGCATAGAAGAGCCCAAGCCTTTAAAGAAAACGATTGGGTCATGTTAAAGTTTCCCAAGGCTCGATTAAAGCACACAACGGGCAAGAATCCTACGGGCCACCAAAAGTACTATGCTAAACTAGCAAAAAGGTACTATGGTCCCTTCCAGATTCTTAGGCCAATCAACGAGATGGCCTATCAACTCAAGTTGCCCAATCATTTGCTCATACACAATGCTTTCCATGTGAGCCTATTAAAGCCTTACAAAGGAGAGCCACCTCAAGAACCAACTATTGAAGACCCACCGGAGATCGAGGACCAAGAGGAGGTGATGCAGCCCGAGTCCATTCTCCGACATGAAGACAAGGTATTAAGAGGCGGTAAGACTATCCGACGATATCTTATTAAGTTTACGAATTATCCTTTTGAAGATGCTAGATGGATGCAAGGCATACAATTAAAGGATAACCTAAACCTTGTCAATGCTTACAATGCTTCCCAAGAGTAAGCAAATGTACAAAATGTTAAAAATGAACAAAATTTTTGTCTTATAAGACTCTCTTTTTCTTTATTTGTGCACAAAAATGAAGTAGTATGCATGCTTAGATCAAGTTTGCGGAGACGACGTCTCCCAAACACCAAGTAGAGCTTGTCACTCTACTATGGAAGACTGATAGGACTAATGTGCAGACATGCTTGCGGCAGCCTCAGGCTCTCAAGCGCCAAATGGACTAGTCATCCATTGTGGAATGATGTCGTAGGGTAACATAGGGATCCTCTACCCGCTAAGAAAAGGACTCATGAACATGCTTTATCTTCTCTACACCATAGTCGAGGACGACTATGATTTCAAGAGAGAGGTAATGTCATAATAATCAATATCTAATTCTCCTAAATGATTTTCTCATATTAAACTGATCATTTAATGTGGGGAAGGCCAGGGGAGAAAAAGCTAGAATATTGGTTAAGCTAGCAGACCGGCCACAGTAGGGATCCAAAGGAGGGAAAATAGGGATCCAAAGGGGGGGCCATCTGCAAAAGAGCCATGTGCAACAATGGGCTAAAACGACCCTAAGGTTCAGACCATTAAGACTTCCAAAATGCTAAGGTTCCAAAATTCAAAGGTTGTGTCCAAAGGTCAATCCTAGGGAAAATTGGATGCTTTGTGTGTGCCCTAAAAGTCTTTGCACATCCCTACATGGGAGGGGGCGATCCCTAAAGGTAGGGGATGAGAGAGAAATCCACACACACACACAGGCTCCCTTTACACAAAGGGAATGAGGGACACATGTCAGCTCCCTAGGCCAGATGCCCACAAGGTGTGCCCAATTTCTATTGGATGAACCTTGAAGTGGACCGATGAGAATTAAGCTAGAGTAAATCTAGTTTAATTAATTTAAAAACATTTAATAAAAGAAACTAATGAGAATTAAGTCTCCTAGAAGACTATTGGGCAGTCTCCCAAGGGGTCCAATGAGCATTCAGGAGCCCCATGGCTTGCCTGATTCCTATTGGCCAGGAGGCAAAGGGGTCCAATGAGAGTTTAGTTTAATTATTTAATTACCTAAAGCTCTCACAAAAGGGGAAAGGGGGACACATGTCAGAAGGCTATCACTTATGCTGCTTAATTGTAATTGGCTTGACTTGGGGAGGGCCAATGAGGCTTCAGCAAGAGCAATTAGCAAGAGGGCTCGCCCAAGAGAGAGAGGGGGCTGATTTTTGCAAGGCATTATGACACACACATTCACACAAGCTCATGTGTGAAGAAAGAGAAGACTATCTCTTCCCAAGCTTTAATGGAGAACTCATCACCTACTCCAAGCTTGTGAGATAGAAGCCTACATCAACACTCTCTTGGCATGTGGATGCAAATCCAACCAAGAGCCAAGCTTCAATGCATGCTCATCTCCTCTGCCAAGCTAATTACTAAGGTAAGCTATGCTACATATGAGTGATTATGTGAGGAGATGTACATCTTTCTCGTAAGATACTCCTTCTTCCTCTCAATCTACTCTCATACCCTGCTAGCTCTCACCATCTTCGAAGGTGTGTGAGGTCTTGGGTCTGAGAACGGGGATAATTTAAGTTGTGTTTGTTAAGTGTTTTGCTTAGTGCATGAAGTTTCCATCTTCACTGCACTAGCTAGTCTTGAAGGAACACAAAGAATTGTATTGTACAATGTCTCTCTTGATAGGAGAAACCATAATACAAAGCCTTTTGGAGGGGGGACCGGCTCCATAAAAATCCAGTCCTCAACTGTTGTGAATAGCTTAATTGCTCTCCCTTTTGAAAGTATTGTCAATGCTATCTAACTAGGTGTTATGCTTTTTGTTGCTCTCTCCACCCAAGCACTCTTGTAATTCTCATTAGGAATCTATTCTAATGAAATGCCCACTATGTTCATGCTAATTTTCGCTACACATAAGTTATTAGGCCATTAAATGTTACAAAGATTATCTCAGTAAGGGTTTAGGTTGAATCAGATCTTCTCTTGGGCATCTCCAATGCTCTTGATGAAGAAGAAGGGTAGCTCTATGCGGATGTGTATAGACTATCACAGTTTGAATAAGGACATTACAATAATATACAAAAACCCTATGCCTAGAGTTAATGAGCTTTTTTACTATTATCAAGGGGCTATGTATTTCATAAAGTTCAATTTAAATCAAGATATTATTATTATAGATTGGAATTAGTCCGAGTGATATTCCTAGAAAAAGATTTCCACACATGGTCTTGTCATTTTGACTCATTGCTCTTGCTTTTGGAGTGAGAAATGCTCCAACTTTGTTTATGACACTTATGGATACAATCCTACAATCTTATTTAGCTAAATTTGTGGTATTCTTTTTGGATAACATCCTAATTTATAGTTGATTTAGGAACATCTAGAGTATCTCAAGAAGAGTAGACTTAGACAGACACCATTATATGCTAAGAAGAGTAAGTGTGTTTTTTTGTAATCAACAGTGCGCTATCTTGGATATGTCCTTTATGTCTAGGGTCGATCTTAAGATGGATCCTAGTAAGATAGACGCTATTTTGAAGTGGCCTCCTCCCCAAAATTTGAAAGACCTTCAATTTTCTTTGGATATGGTTAGCTATTATTGCTGCAAGATTACTAAAAATTATGCAAATGATAGTTGTGCCTATGATTGATCAATTGAAGTGTTAGGGTTGTCAACTTATTTTCAAAAGAAGCAACAAAGTAGCACTAATCATTTTAAGACAACTTTAGCTATTTAATCTCCTCATTTAAACATCATGGATCCCTGAGCGATCAACCATGAAAAACTTATCATACCATGTCAATGTGGAGAAGGGGGGTATTTAATAATTTAAATAAGTGTATAAGTTAGGGGTAGGCCTCGAATAATTTTCCCTTCTGAACTTATGTGTAAGGAGGTGGGATATAAGTCTCACTTAAGGGGGAGATTGAAAAAAGAAGGAGAAAAGGTAGAGATGTATTAGAAGAAGATGAATATGCATTCTCTTTATAAAATATATCAATAATAATAACATATATCTCCATTGGCATATATAGATAAATATTTTCTTGAATATATTAGATGGCCACATTGCTTGAAGAATATTTGTAATTACCATCTTATATCAATTGAAACTTATCCTTTGATACTAAAAGACTTAGGTCCTTTTCACATAAGTCCATTCAAGTTTGTCCATACATGCTATTGTCAACGATTACCTAACTAATAATTCTTGTTTTTTGTTATGTCTTATAGTGTAGGGTATGGTTTGAGGGTTACAAATAAGGGGAATAACTTTGATAAAAGAACATAAAAGAGCTTTTTACTATCTATTATATTTAGGCATAGTGTTTTTTCAAAGAGACATATAAGACCTTATATGTAAGATAGAGGCATAGAACCCATCTGTGCATATACTCTTTCCTTGTGGAATAGGTACCCAGCTTAGATAGAAAAATCCTTTTAATTTTGTAGTTTTTCTTGTGAAAAAGTTGAACATGCTGTAGAGTTAATGTATACACCCCCATTAGAATGAGAAGGATCCCTCATTACTAAATGACTCCATACCTTACTAACTAAACATTTCACTCTTAAATTTTTTAAGGGAGGCCTAGAATTCACTCTTAAATTTTGTGCAAGAAAGATAATTTATCTCAAGCATGTGATTAAAGCATCGGCTTTCCACTTGAGTTGGTGCTCTTTGTAAGAGGCTTTCCACTAATGTTTATGGTCACTTACTATAGAAGGTGGTTAGCATGAGAGTTTAGCAAAATGACATTTTGAATGTGCGAAGCTTGCTCAAAAGAATTCATAGACTGGTATTATTTCTCAAGAGAAGTTGTACATTTTGAAGGGAGACGTACGTAATCCCTATGTATCCCCATTAAGGAGTTTGAAGATATCCCTTGAATGCACATGTTATAGTGAGTTTGAATAAAAAGCACTCGTATTTGTTTCTTAATTATCTCCCCTTCTCTCTATGTAAAGGTGGATAGTAATCCACTTCATCCGGATAATAATTGCGGACCTAGAGTTCTTATGCTTGACTTCAATAGTGTTTAATAGGTTGGGAAGATGTTCTTTGGTATAAGTAAGTTGACAAAACTATATATATCTACTTCTATTGTTGAGCCATTCTTGGCTTAATAATTTTAGAATATACCTAATTTTAACCTTCATGTAGCGTGCGCGCTTGGCTACTAGTGTCTGTGAGATCACAAAGGCGAGTAGACTAAGTAGAAGAAGCAATTTCATGGCATGTCACCTCCAAAATGTCCTACGTGCGTTTGAAAAGTAATGCACATCTAAATGATTCAATACATTGAAAGGTGCATTAACTATTCAAGTCATCTGTTCAATCATTCAAACATGTATTAATGTGCCAAATTTAGGTTGTATGTCTTGGAGGTCACGCACCATGCAATCCCTTCTTCTACTTAGTTTTTTTGTCCTCTTCTATCCTCCACTCCTCTCCTCCCTGCGAATGTGATCTCCCTATATACACATCATTGACCTCATCCACCTCTGTAGCCCCCGAGTCGTAACCTCCTCTTTTCTGACCCATGTTTGGACCTCCATAGCCAGAAGATCACAAGCTAAATCCCCTTGTGTGGGCCTTTCCATAGGTCCCATAGACCCTCCAGGTCTTGGACTCGCACCGGACAACACTCGCCATCTTCCTGTTTCTTGCAATGCCCGCAGCCCTACCCTTCCCTCCATCAGCCTCGTCTGTGCAAGGCAAGGTGCTTCCCAGTCTTGAGCACAAACACAACTATGTGCTACTTGGGTTCCAATCTAGGGCAACAACATGGCATTGAGCCAACTCCCCTTTGTTCATACCTCTATTGTTTTTTGTTGCCTGCATAGTTCCACCATCCACCCATGCATGCCCCAGCTGTCTGAATCAGGGCTCTGTTCCAGTTGTTCGGATCACGGCTCTGTGAAGGCCTCACCCTCGCCATCTCTGCTACATGTGCAAGTTGGCTCGGCTCTGCTGTGTTGAGTGGACACACTCGCCATGCACCCAACCTATCTCTATTCTGCATACTTGGACGGAGAAGGAGAAGAACTATGAGAAGTTGAGCTCGGCGAGGGCAAGCTGGGGTAAGTCTAAGCTATTTTTGTCCTCCCACTATAGTAGGTCCTGTGCCCTCACAATTGGCACCTCGCGTGAGTGTTGCATCTGTGCATCTGTGTGTGTGTGTGTGTGTGTGTGTGTGTGTGTGTGTGTGTGTGATTGCTTCCGAGGTGTTGACCCCATGCCTTTTTGCTTTCATTTACCAGAGGGTATTTCACGAGATACCCTCTAATTAGACCTACTTCCAAAATTGGCACGACCTACTGGTTTTGTTTTGGCATCTCCTTTACCATATTCATCATGCTCATCATTTCCTTTATCATATTCATGCTCATCATCTTCTTCACCATACTCAAGCTTCTCATCTTCTTCAAATTCATCAACATTGATGAAAGATTTCTATATTCATGACAAATGTAGATAAATGGAAGTTTACAACATCACACCATACATTGAGAGGCAGGAAGGATAATCGCAAGCATACAGACAGAGGCTCCACTAGAGGTGAGATTGATTCATTTTCTTTGTGTGAGTATTTAAGATGCATAAGCCCCACTCAAGCGATGCAGAAGGAATGCCTATGCACAAATTGTGACTAGTTTAACTGCATTTCTTATGCCACAAACTGTTGTGACTGCACCAATAGCACCCAATACCCTTGCATATAAGATGCATGATCCAATCACAATGTAATCACACTCTTAGTAGTGATGAGTTGCATATTTAATTTGCTCATGTTTCTTGTACACAATCTTGAAACAATCAAGCTATATGGCTCCTTTGAATTGAAGGGGGGTATTTGCAACCGAGTGAGAAAAGTTTCTTGAAAAATAGCGCAGTCCCTTAACTTCCCTGATTGTTGATATGGCTGAGGCCAAACAAAGAAAGAACGGGAGTTTCTAGTTATTCCCAACACTTTGTCGTAGTACGATGAGGTGGCAACTAAAAGGCAACTTTTTGGAGTATGTCATGGGTTTAATGTGAATACTCTACTTATGCTATGGGCTAAGCAGAAACTGAACTTGTAGATGACATGCATTTGTTTAGCTTTTCCATGGGACAATTTTGATCCCCCCCCCCAAAACAAGACTTCATAGACTCATTGGTTTTGCGAACGAACTACGCTCACATCGTTTCTCCTCACTATCTCCTCTTTCGTGAATCTAGCCTAATTTTGTAATTCACCTAGAGCGCCTTAGGATCGTGATGCATTGTTTTGCTCATGTGTTGAGCTTGCCTAATGGTCATTGGTCACCCTTGGTGCAACTCGGTCAAGCATATTTGCTGGATGCTAGGTAACTTTTGATTATAAGCTGTAACCAATCACGGTACTCCAACAAGACATATATGCACATGAGTCTCCAGTGCAGAGGGCCTAAGATGACCCAAAAGTGTGATGGATGCTTGAGGAAAATGATCTTTTGTTGGTGATGCCGTTTGTATCATTACTTGAAAGTTTGTACTCGTGGATGGATTATAAGTTTCCTCTAAAATGTACGTCTGTCTCTCTTGCTTTCGTTCGTGTGAGAGTCGAGGGAAAGAGCGTGTACTGTGTAAGGGTTTGAGTAACCAGCAAGCCCCACAATATTCGGCTGCAGAGAGGTCACACATACGCACAGTTTTTGCGCACCTTCTCTCTCTCTCTCTCTCTCTCTCTCTCTCTCTCTCTCTCTCAAAAGGAACGTAATTGCAGGTGCCGCGATAGCAACAGGATTTGAAAAAGGGTTACACAAATTAGCAAGGAATATTGGAGGATTAAGTGTAAGTGAATGGTGTGGACAGAGATGGCAGCAGCAACCCGCGAAGTTGCGCGAGCCCCCGTTGAGGGCTAGATATTGATGAACGACATGGACGCTGCACCCACTCCCCCCTGGCCCCTCTCCCTCTTCCTCTCTCTCTTCTCTCTCTCTCTCTCCCTCTCTCTCGTCCTTGATCATCAACCCGGTCCATGAAACGCCGCCATCACGAGCGCACATACACACAGAGAGAGAGAGAGAGAGAGAGAGAGAGAGAGCCCCAACCCCTAATTGAAGAACGCTTGCCTTTTAAGGCGCTCGATCACCTGCTCCTCATTCTAACCAAGGATAAAACCCCTTCCGCCATTGCACCCTGCAATATGGACCAGCCAGCTCTCCAGCACACCTCAGCTAGCAGCTGTATTGCAGCTAGCGTACACGATCAAGCTGTGCCGATGTCACCTTCCAAAGGTCGTGAGTATCATCTTCAGAGCCGGCTGGTCGCGCCGTTGAATTACATGCAGCAGGAAGAGCTGGGCTGTCCTAAACAGAACCAGTATGTAGCAGCTCCTAATTTGCGGGGTGGGTCGTCAGAGATGGTCCCCCATGACCACACCAATCAGATCCACACTGTGACCGCTCCGGCATTCCTGAATGCGGCAGCGGACGCCCCTTTGGAGGCGCTCCGCCATAATCAATCTAGTAGGCAAAGGGCGACACCTCATCACTATCATCTTCAGGAGATGCTGCAAGCGCAAGCGTGTGCAGCATGCGCAGTACTGCCCAGCTGCAGGCTGGATGGCACTAGGCCTACAATCGGGCGCCGGACCGTCGCAGACAGCGCAGCCGATGCCCCGAATCTAATGACCTCGATTCCTGGCGCTGTGGCAGGCCGCGGAACGATACCAATTCGCCGGATCGACAACCCCACCAGCCGTCAGGTCACTTTCTCCAAGCGTCGCAACGGCCTTCTGAAGAAGGCCTACGAGCTCTCCGTTCTCTGCGATGCCGAGGTTGGCGTCATCGTCTTCTCCTCCACTGGACGTCTCTCCGAGTTTGCGAGCACCAGGTGCCCCCCACTACTTCTGATCTACCTCTTCCATATTCCACTTCTTTGCATCAGACCTAATTATTCTGAGGTTTTCTGCATGGTTTGCCTGATGCTAATTGTGTGAACTTTTCTAAAGGCAGTGCTTAAATTACCTAGACTTTTTGAACTTTGGATAAAGTTGGAGCTGGCCTCATGATTGCTTGGCGCGCTCTCTCTCTCTCCCTCTGTTCTCTCTCTCTCTCTCTGGCACGCGCGCGAGCACACTGTGCACACGCACCTAGAGAATTTCAATTAAGGGCCCCGGCGCCCTTCATAATGACCAGGCTTGTTTCCCAAGTTACTATAAGTACATCAAAAAAAAAGGGATCTGGAGGATGATTTTTTGGGCATCCCCAAAATAGCCAAGATGATCTATTAAAGTAAGTTAATCAATGTTAGTAACATGAGTCTTGAGCCCAAGAGGCAGTGTTCTACTTTTAGGAATCTTTTTATTAAAAAAAACCATTCGAAGCTTCGCTCCGACGAGTTTCACGAGATTGCGCCCACTCACGGCACACCTGCATGTCTCAGGGATTGAACCATATTGGGTGTGCTTAGAGCCCCTTACCTTTACCACACACAACACGAATCTTACACAAACCCTTTGCATGAGCCAATTTTCAATATTTTTGCACTACTTACTACTTGTATCAAACTCTAGGCTGGATTTTCCCTTTTCCTTTCACTCTCAAGCTGGATTTTCTTTTTCTGAGCTAAAACCTTGTCAATATTTTCTCATAAGATTTTCAAATGAAATTTTTAAAATTTGAGTTTTTTTTTTTTTTTTTTGCAAAACTCACAATTGTGAGAGTGAATAGTATCAAGAACATTAGAAAGATACACCAATTCTCGAGCTTAGACCGAGCCTTGAGTGTCAAAGGATTACTAGTTATCTGCTTGGCAGAAAAACCACTACTACTCCTCGGCTTTACATATTACAAGATGTTATGTATTGTTCTAAACCAGTCCTCTGAGGTTTGTTTGCCTCTGTTCATGTGGATCATCACTCTGCTCTCTTGTATGATTTCACAAGAGCTTGCCACAGCCAGATCCCTCTCAAACACGTGGCGGTTCCTTGCTTGCCAAATATAGTGCAAGAAGTAGTACCTGATTATTTGAGTGCAGATGAGAAGAGCAGGACTTCCTAGCCTGTTACTACCAAAGAACAGATCATTCTTGAAGAACTTAATTTGCCATGTCCTTTTAATCTACTTGCATATTTTAAAGCCATGCCCCTAATTGCCTGGCATCCCATGAAAAGGTGGGCTAGGTCTTCACTAGCTATTCTGCACCCCGAGCAACGATCGGACCCGATGCCTCTTTCTTGTATCTTCACGCCCGTCGGCAGAGCACCCCACATCACTTTCCACAGAAATATCTTCATATATTGAGGCCACCTTGGCTTCTAGATGTTCTCCATGACTCCCTCCCATTGTTTTTCCGTCCAGTGTCTCTTCCATAATTTGTTGAGGGGGCTACACCAATTAGCCTCGTGCATAAATGCATGGTAAATGCCTTTAGAGTGTGGTTTCCAAAAGAGGCTACTCCCGGGCCATCTCCAAGCGTCCCATTCAAAGTTGGATTCACAAATTGGCATCACCACCTTACCAAGCTCTTTCATCACCCTGTAGACTAGTAACGTCTCAAAGCCATTCAATTGAAACTGGATGGCTAAAGAGTCAGCAATTTTCCAGTACTTCCCATTGCCATTCCATAATTGCTCTAGTCGAACGAGCCCCTTATTGTTCACTTTCCAGGCCATTTCTATCCAATAGGGGCTTTGCGGCGGCCCCAATATTTTAGAGAGCCAAGGAGACCAGTGCAAAATGGAGTTCTTAAAGTATCTGGTTACTTCCCCGCATTCTAAAGCCTCAGCTGCACTTTTGCACTTCCTCATCAGCTCCCCTAAGAGTCCACCAGATCTAAGATAAGACCACTTCGGGGTGAGAATTTTGTCGTGCATCACAACCCTTTTCCACTTTCCCTCTTTCGATCTCAGTTTTGCTGCATCAAGCATTTCCTTGGTCATGATAGCCCAAGCTTGGTCCTGTTTAGCCAATGAGACCATAAATTTGGCACAAAGGGCCTCAACATGGGATACAGGGTTAAGAATGGCGAGCCCTCCTTGGTCTACAGGGCGAGCAACTACCTCCCATCTCGCCCAATGCCATGGCCAGGAGGTTTTCGTGTTGTTCTTACAATGAAACCTTTTCACTGGTTTTAAGAATTCTTTCTAGGTACACTTAGCCGTCTTGAGCACGGGGTTGAGAAAAGCAATATACGGGATCATAAAAGCATTGATCACTCTAATACGGCTTCGGAAGGGTAGGAGAACAAACTCCCACCTTCTCATTTTGGCGCTTATTTTTTTCAAGGACCCATTGAAATCTTTGACTGTGGCTTACGTCCACCCCTACGGGGGCTCCCAGGTGTCTAAATACTCTCCCTTTTGAGATAATCTCTCCTGTCCAGATTGCAGGGTCAAAAGAGTCGTTCTCCGACAGGGAGATTAGTCTTGACTTCTCTATATTGCACTTGGATCCCGAGACCACGGCAACTGTTTGCACAATCTCCAGAGCTCTCCTGACAACTTGGGGGCATGCCTTCAAGAATAAGAGCAAATCATCTGCGAACATTTTGGCCAGTAGCCAGTTGTTGCTCGGCTGTATACGCTGTTGCCTACATACGCCGAGACCCCTCCATTTGTTGTGCGATTATTAACACTTGGCGATAATAATCCCTTTTGGGATTGTCGTATCGCGATTATTATCCTTAATAATCGCAGTTTGAGCCTACCTAATAAGCTCATGTGCATGTGGAGAATTAGCAAGTTCTATCTCCTTGATTAAGTTCTCCCCTTTGTGCAAGACTGTGATCTGAGCATCACGCACGGTGCTTTAAGCAGCAAGGCAGTGCATCCCCCCCCCCCCCGGCCCCCACACTGCAACACACGATTATTATCTTTGGCAATTATTATCTTTTTGTTAAGGCAATTATTAACCCTTTTGTAACTTGGTGTCGGTAAGGCCTATCACCACGCCTTGGCAAGCTCCTCTAAGCCGTCCTACATCGAAGCAGTGTCAGGCAAAGAGCAACCCGACGCTCTGAAGGCTATCGAGCCGACCGACGACCTTGCGAAATTGGACGCCGATGATAGCGGTCAAAGCTCCCTTACTAATTTGAGTAAGGAGGAATTGAAACAAAGAAAGACGCAGGTGAAAAAAGACCTAGCGGAAATCCTTTGTGCACTATCATTGAACAAAAAGTCGCACAAAGATTCGCCGACGCAGGAGAATGCTACTGAAGTGGCCAAAGGGGACAGAGATTTCCAAGCACTTAAGAAGGCGCTCTCATAGCAAGTCGAGGTGAAAGATGCCGTTACGGTGGTTGTTACTCCTGCCATAGTGAAAAAAAAACTTGCAGAGGTTGCAAATTCCACTCTGGTCTTTGGGTTTATGGGGAGAGTTCCCAATAGAATTAAGCTCTGTAATTGCCTTTGCAGTCCACTGGTTTTGAATTAGCACAGCTCGGTAATCTTTACCCAATATATAGCGAAAGGATTTGTGTTAGTTCAGTTCGACGACACTGCAATGGTTGAGAAGGTTTTGGAAAAAAGCCCACTGTCCTTTAATTGCGTGCTGGTATGTGTGCTCCCTTGGGACCCTCTGTTTCAAATTAACGAGGCATTCAAGGATCTGTGCCCAGTATGGATAGAGTTTGTCAACCTCCTAGTATGGCTTAGGAAGAACTTGAAGGACCTCGCCGCATTTTTTGTCCCATCTGCCAAAGCCTCCGGTGTAGCAACAAACAAGGTCTGTATCTGGTGGGATTTGAGGAAGCCACAGCCAAAGAACTTGGTGGTGAATGTTGGGGCAAGGCTAAAGATCATTCCTCTTAACTTTAACACCTTCTTGGGGATTGCTTCAAATGCAACAAATTTGGGCATTATGCGAGGGCGTGTCTCGTTGAGGTGCTAAAGCCTACAAATGAGAGAAGCGAATTACAGGCCACCCCACAGGGTGGCACAAACACAGTAGATCCAACAAAGAAGCCTACTGAAGATCTTGGCAAGGCAGAGGGTGAGCAAAATAAAGTCAACTCGGATAAAGATGTGGAGAAACAAGATCATGGCAACCGGGGTAAGGGCAAGACCACCCAAAGCTACCGCTTTTCATCCACCGCTCAGTAAAGAACAGCCACCCCAGTAATGCAAAAGATCGTGATGTCTCCAACTATTAGGTCAAAAGATGAGGGTTGGCAACAAGTATCTCATATTTCATGTAAACGGTTCAAAGCAAAGGCTAGGGCCTTGGGACAAATCATAGGTCTCCCGCTGGATTTTCCAAAGCCTCCTATCCTATATGACAATATATTCGAAGTTTTGGGGAAGACGAATCAAGAGGACCTTTTCACTTCCAAGCTGGATACCATGTAGGTTCCAACAGAAAAGGAGCCAATGGAAGAGGACAACCTGAATGGGAACTCTGGTGAAGAGTTCCTGGAGGCAAAAGAATTTGTTTCCCTTTCCCAATTATGGATACTCTCTCTATTCAATCTTGGAATGTGAAGAGACTAAAACCTCGGAAGAAGGGCACTCTCTTCTGGGAGGAGGTGAAGAAAGAGAAGGCAGTCAATTGCTGGGCCATCCAAGAACACCATTTGGATGCTCGCTGCAAGAGAAAACAGGCTGTAGGAAAAAAACTAATTATCTTTTATGGGGACGGAAGTGACAGTTTCAGTGGTGTCTTGTTCATTGCTGACAGAGATTTGGAGCCAAAGGTGGTTCTAAACCACCCCTCCAGAAGAGTCCTTGCTGTTAGAATCAGATGGGACAATCAACCTATCACCGTAGTAAATGTTTACGGTCCCTGCAATGCAAAGGATAGAGCTAAACTGTGGGTGCAACTCAAGGATACTCCGATCGAAGGGGAGTGGCTGATGGTTGGAGATTTCAATATGGTCGAGAAAAGCAAGGATAGAACAGGCTCCGCCAGTCTACTAGCTGGCTCAGAAAAGTCTTTAATGGTTGAGTTTATGTGAGAAGTGGGCTACGATTGACTTGTGGGAAGTGGGCCCATGGAACAACATGCCTATATTCACCTACACAAGCCTTCAGTATGCCCGCACTGCCTCCCGACTGGACAAATGCTACTGCTCTCATCAAGCTGACTGGATCTCATCCACGTTAGAGATGAAGGTAATCTCAACAAAAAGCCTCTACCATCACATGCCATTACACTTACAACTCAAGAAAGCCTCTACGATCACATGCCATTACACTTACAACTCAAGAAAGAAGAGGAGAGGGGGGGGGGGGGGGGGGGGGAGAGAATCAGAGCTCTTGTTTAATGAAAGAATTGTGGGCTCTTTTGAAGTTAAAAATTTGAGCTAATTTTTAAAATTTATACACTTTTTATCAAAACTTAGGCAACAATTTTTCTTTCCTCTTGCTCTCAAGTGGCATTTATGAATTCCAAAGTGTCATGCTTGTAAGATGATGAAATTTAACGTTGGTTTCTTACTCTCCCTATTTTGCCAGTGGTCACCCACCTCCATGCTTGGATTATATGAATGTTTGGTTGATATACAAAAGTTTCTAGAAGGTATAGTTTTTAAGATTGAGGACACTATTTAAATCAATGGCAACCGTGGAATTCACAGCGGTCAACATAGGCCTAGATACATGCGGCCCCATGACGTACTATGGTCATGTAGCTAGAATTGTGGATATAAGCGCAATAATACATATGACGTACTATGGTCATGTAGCTAGAATTGTGGATATAAGTGCAATAATACATATGCATATAGTGTCTGCATCAATACCCACAATTAGACCTCTTATGTATATCCTCCTCTATATTATCCACAGTTGTATCCATGTTTTTAGTCATTACACGTTCATGTTAAAAATAAGGATTGCATTTGGATACCCCATTAGGTGGATAATTCTGAAAGCTATCCTTATTTGTAAACATGTAAGTAAATAGTAGAAATAAAAAAGTATCAAGTAATAGCAGTCATGTCCGAACCACTTCAAGATAAAAGCTTAAAAGCATGAGTAAATCTAAAAGAGATTATATAAACACATTGAATCAAATTGACCTCGTCCTACCTTTTAAGAAAAGTTATTATATACAAGAGCAATCCATCACCAAAAGTGCATGCAATAATAATCAAATCAGAGCCCAAGTGATCAATTGCTCATAGTCTGTCATTTCATCTTTTGCCACAAATGCAGGTACTCCTTGGCTCTACAACTCTTTTTAAGGAGATATAACTTTTGCATATAAAGCTTTCTACTTTTTTATTTATAAAAGGGCAGTGTGGGGTGGTGTTATCATCGGAGAGTGCACTATGTAATCATATTAATGTACCACTTGAGTTCAATAGGAGGGGTTTTTTGATACAAATATTTTAGGCAAATTAACAGTGATACATTAACAAAGGAGTTTTTATATTCAACTTTGGAAAAAGTTCATAAAAGAAAGGGTCGTATTATTCATTCAAACATGTTAAAAAATGGATTTTTCAATTACTACTTGAACGTATGTTATATAGGGCGTTTCTAAATAGTGCACCCCTTGAGGTGTTACCACTTAGAGAGGCTTGCAAGCAGCTTGCAACTGCCCCTAAGTAATGTCGGTAGTTTTATATAGTCAACTCGATTTTGATACTTTGAGTGAGTGAACTATGTACTTCACTATTGCTCGTGAGGCTTCGATACATGCAATTCCTCATACGTCCAACTTATATGTATTCCTACCATAATGAGCTATTAATGAAAAAATGCTATGAATGCTAGTTATACAAAAAGTAGGAGAAAAACTCTCGTTGAAATCTATGTTCTTCTCCTTAACATACTCTTTTTGGTCTAGCCTTATAGCATTCATCACTACTATCATACTTATGTTTCAACAAAGAAAGTCCAAATAGTACCAATGGCCTTTTTTCTAGGAGGCAAGGCACATAAAGATTATGTGCCATTCTTGATAATAGTAACATACTCAGTTTGCATTATAGCCAACCAAAACTCATAATCTTGTGCTTCGTCAAATGGTAGAGGTATTTTCTCATCATATATTTAGAAACAACCAAAACCTAACAATCTAATGTACAAGAGGCATATTCAAAGCTTGAACGACATCGCCTAGACAAAGGTGCACCTACTTATATATCATGCAAGGTTTGCACTAACCATCTTGGAATACTAACATTACTTTAAAACCTAGATAGGTTGCACATGTGCCTCATTTCGACATACATTTGTACTCCCACCACTCAATAGTATCATATATATATTGTGAGATCGTATTTGTCTCCTTAGTACATACTAACAAGGACTAACTTACATCTATCTTCCATAAAAGAAACATCTCTATTAATCAAGATACACTTTATTTGCAGATGATACAACTTGTAACCATTGCCTTCTAGATTGTAGCCAATAAAAATATATTTCACAGTCTTATTGTCCAATTTTTTGTGATGTTGCTAAGGCATCAAAGAATAAAGTCTTAGAACAGATCCTTGAAAGGCTTTGATGAGGTTATCTATGGTTTATGATCTTAAACAAGAATTTACACAAAAACTGCTTATAGCCACAAAAGTGGTTTGTGTTCACACAACCCTAGTGGTAAGCACATACATCCATGCATGCTTGGAATAATTATCAATGAAAGTCACAAAGTGCAAATGATTCCAAAAAGAGGGTTATGCATTGGATCACAAATATCATTGTATACAAGCTAAGTAGTCTACACAGAACCATTTTTTGGAAAGTTTGAGTGCTACATTTTTCCCATGGTACAACCTTCACACATGTTTCAATGGTGCCTCTAGAGAGGGAAATGAAACAACCATACCAGATTTCTACAGGCTCAACAAACTAACAAAATTTAGATGATCAAAATGAGCATGCCAAAGTTTTGAATATAGAACAACCTTTGAATCATATATTACATATGCTAAATCTTTCAAACATCTCTTGTATGCATTGAGATTATACAGCCGATGAAAGAAAGTACCAGATGCCACAATAGTATCACCAAAATTGAGATCATGTACAATACATTTATTATCCATAAACTCAAATTAAGTTTTACAATTGCAAACATAGACAAAAGATTTTTCTTGATCCTAGGTACATATACAAAGCATCCAAAAGTGTGAAAGAGCTGCTATATGATTACAATTAGCTTCTCTTGAGATCTTTAATATCCATAAAAAACACATCCATATCATCCTCCTCATGCATACCCTGGACTCTAGCTTCTTATACACTTTTGTCAAATTTATGCTTGTATACAAAGAAGCAGCATATACTATGCTTGTTTTGCTATTTGTGCTGAGTAAATGTGTAGAGTAATGGAATGCTCTAAGCGAAAAGCATAATCAATGCATGTGTGAAAGGAAATAGGTAACTAGGAAATGTACTTCTCCTCCCAACCTACACATCTTATATAGCCCTTGGCTATGGAATTCTCTTGAACACATGCCTAGTCTAGGGCCTTGCCCCCTGGTCCTATTGTTGCTTTGACATTACTCCCCCTTGGATAGGGATTTCATTAACATGATCACAAATGTCCACATTACTAGCATGGTATGAATTCTATTCAACATAAATAAATGGATAAGCCCTTAGCTACAATGGCGTATTTTCCTCTATGTTTTACATCGATAATCTTAAGTATCTTGCAATATCTAGAACTGGTGTCGATACATTCAAGTATGATTCGACCTTGTTGTTTGTAGAATGTGAACTTGTTAAAAAAAATGTCAATTTGTGATGCCCCTTGTACCACATTACTTATTGTGTCAATACACAGATAAGGCTTACCCTAGATTTATAGGCGTATATACAAGCTCGATGTAAGAAACCTCGTAGAGAGGAAAAAAAGTATCATGATGGTTCTAAGTGTGTTCACATGCATACTACCATATTATGGTAATATGTAGCATTCAGGCTCTCTTGGCAAGAAAGTTCCGTAATACTAGTTTGGTACCAAAAAGGACATTTTCGTGTCCTTTTTTCACGAATTTAAATAAAATGGTACATGAAATCTAGAACACATCTCAAGGCATGGTTTTGCAAACTTATAAAATGTTATTTAAAGTACTCAAAGAAATTATAATCCTTCACTTTTGATCATAACCTCAATAGTAACTACACTCATGAAAAGAACCTACGCAAAACAGCATTCAATGTTTCATTAAAACTCGTACTCTAGCCTAAGAAAAAAATGAGCAGGGTGCGTGCAATATTCCGTGGTAACTACTTATATATGTGTTTGATATTTTTGCAATTAATGTTATGTGAGAAAAAAATTCTTTGTGACTAGAATTAAAATAGAAAGTCCTGTGGGTCAAATATGCAGTGTTCACAAATTCAATTAACAATCACGAAAAACATTTAGTTCATCTAAATTTACAATGTGTTATGATGCATATATATTAGATCTATGACCCCATTACATAAGGTGATAATTTTTAATGCGTATGCAAGCCACATTTGGTGATTTATGACATATCCAAAAAACTGTGCATGTTGTAATTATGATTTTTTTTCAAATCAAAGAAATCCTTAAAATAAAGTTCACATTTGGATTTTTTTAATTCATCTCACTTATTTGTATACAAATACCTCATATGGACACAATTGGGAGATTTATATACACACTTTCATTAGTTTTTCATAGTAATGTTTTTTTTTCAAGAAATTACACACTATAAATTTTTGAAAATGAGCTTAAATTACTAGATGCCTATGAGTTTGAACCCTTGAAAAATGCTTAATTGATGGGTATTGACCTATAGATACATTATACACCTAGGGTTTTGTCTCATAACCTCATCATGTTAATGAAAGAGGCCTTGAAAGACCAAAATTTTCCTCTTTGTCAGCATTTTCAAGATGTTGATCTTTTGATTATAACAAAAATTTAGTCAAATAACTAGGTTATGAAGCTCAATTTCTTACTAAAATAAGTTGTTTTCTATCCATACGCCTTGAAATCTATGCAAAATCTTATTTTGATGAGAAGTTATATCCACTTAATGAAAATTTTGTTAAAACTGCACTAAATTTCTATGATCTTTTCATCTTCAAACTTATCATTATAATCTTAATTTGGTATTAATTTTGGCAAAAGTAAAATTTGGCTATGTCCTTCACCTCATAGCTGACCTAAGATATGAACATGACCTATGAGTTTTTGTTTTAGATTCACCAAATAATTATGACCAGTTGCTAAAAAAATAGAACACTTCAGTGTCTCAGGACATTTGAGTGTCTGATTATAGAACTAGTGTTAAGGATGTGCTCCACACATGCTAGTCTATGATTTGCTAAAATAAAATGTGAGACTATTCTAGACCCACTAGTGGTGTGGACAGCTTTCTCTCCAAAAAATAAAACCTTGTCAAGGTACTTTTCACTGACAAGTTTGGGTGTGAGTTGAACTTATGGCTCCATAGGGTTTGGGCCAATTATGAGGTAACCATCAACTCACTCCTTATTTTTGATAGAAGTCATGTAGCTTTTTAATCCAATATTAAGTGCCTATGTCGTGAATGCCTTTGTGCTAAATGACTAGTGCTCAATGTGGATGCACCTTAAGTTGAGGTAAAGAGTGGGTGTATACACTGTTGATGAAGTGTGGATATATGCTACTTGAGTTGAGTTAGAGAGTGGGTGTAGGGTAAAAGCCCTAGTTTAAGTACGATGACATTGGGTGAGGTTGTGCTTGATTTGATATGCACAAGCAACAGCTCAAAGGAGCGCAAAAGATGCACCAAGAAATCCTTGTCTTTGTAAGCTAGGCAGCTCTTCTCATGGTATACAAATTTTTTGATAGCTTATCACGGTTCTTTTTGCAAAAGTTGGGCGACAAGGAAAATGGTACTTGCCTACACCAAAAGCAATCCTTCGCGGAAGTAGATTTGAACCCAACACGAACAAATCCCAGTGCTCCACATTAGATGATCTATACCAAGAAGCGGAGCATGCTTGTGCGATTTAGTAGGGAAGAATATAATATGTTAATTCTCGAACCCATGTGGCTATTGGGGATTTTACCCTATACACTTTTGATGATGCTAGTAACTCTTCCACCTAGGTCCTAGAGTAACATTGTTTTGCAAGAAAAAATATATTACCAAAAAAACTTGTATAATGGGTTTGCGTTGCATACATTAATTAATTAATCGACGAGATTCCCTGGCGACATTATCGGCAGAAGGAAAAGTGGCGCCTACTATGCTTCCCACGGGGTGCGCAGGTTGAGTACGTCAACGTAGTGTCACTGCGAGACATGCCCCAAGATTTCCTGCGCGCGGAACATTGCGCGGAGCCAACTCGATTGGGCTGCAGCCATGGTTCGACAGGTTATGTATTCAGCGTCCTGGTTTTACAGCACTCAGAGACAGGCAATTTGCATTCAGCGTGGTGGTCTCACAGTGCAGACAAGCACTATATACTACATGCTTCGTGCGATGACAGACCTCAAGTGCCGCTCTGAAAGGGGACATGAAAACTCTCTCTCTCTCTCTCTCTTTCTCTCTCTCTCTCTCTCTCTCTCTCTCTCTCTGGCAATCACAGCCATCATTCGCGCTCTACCCGCCAGCTTGCAGCGCCACAGTCATCCTCACCTTGGCTCCGTCTGCCACCTGCACGTCCGTGCACACTCCAGCTTCTCCTCACCTCGGCTTGGATGCCACCTCTTGCGACGCATCCGAATCGACTCACTCCATTGCGTGCTGCTGCGCCATGCCCGATTTCACAGACAGAGAGAGACAGGGCTTCACATTGAATCGACGCAAGCCTTCTCTCTCTCTCTCTCTCTCTCTCTCTCTCTCTCTCTCTCTCTCTCTCTCTCTCGCTTCGAAAAGATCTTTAAGGTCTCTTCTTCTCTTAAAATTCTCTTCTTCTTCTCTTCTCTCTCCAAGTGCCACGGATCTCAATTGTCAAAAACCTTGACTAATGTGTCACGTGGACGTCCGCTCCCTTTTACATCCCTTCAAACAAAGGTATCTTTTTAGATTCTTACATAAAGAAATGGAAAAAAGATTAGGGAGACATATTATTAGGCCTAGCTATAAGAGCCGAATCTTACTATGCACTAGTCACATTAGCAAAATTAACTTCTAGCGCTTAAATAATGGTCACACTTTCTTTTCCTCAATTTAAAAAGATGAAGGAGAGATTTTCTTTAAACATTGTCAGATTAGCAAACTTAACTTTTGATGCTTAAATAATGGCCGTACTTTCTTTTTCTCAATTTAAAAAGACGAAGGAGCAAATGTGAGTATGGCAAAAACAAAAAACACCTTGTAAAGACACTAATATCACATTTTTTTTCTTTGCAATATTTTAGAGAGTTCGATGAATACTAAGAATCAAGTCTCGCTCAATATTAAAAAATTTAGTAGCATTTAGGAAAAATTGTGGCCCCACTACACGAGCATTTCAAGGGTGAAGCTATTAAAAAAGTTTGAAACATGGCCTGTCAAGTCAAGCTAAAAACAAGGTTGAATTGTCATTGGATAGTCTCATCAAAAGCAAAGTTAATACAAGAGAAAAAGAGTGTATTAGAGTTGGATCAAAAAGTGTGTATTAGAGTTGGATCCCCCTACGTGCTAGTGAGATTGGTAGAATGAAGGAAATGGCTTACATGAAAAAAAAAGGTGAAAATTCACTATGTCCTAAAGCTATTGACAAGAATTTCCTAGTAAAAAATTTTATTAAAATTAAAAAAAAAAGCCGTGACACTATTATTTTTAAACATATAATGTCACAATACAATATCATGTTTTTTTGAAAAAAAAGTATAACACAATGTTCGTGAAAAATCATTTTCACAAACATACAAAAATCTCTCCAAGATAAATTTGAACAGGAAATTTTATAATACTAGCTGGTATTTTTACAAAATTACACTTTTTTCCATGTATTTTAAGCTTAGTTTTCTCCTTCTTGTCCTCCACTCAACCGGCTACTTTGATTTTGCAACCGGCTCAAGGCTAAGCTAAGACATACTTTTCTCGAACATTGGTGTAACAATGAACTATTTACGATATAAAATATTCCAAAAGCTTAAAAATAATATTTTACACAAACTCAATGTTTCTCTTTAAAATCAGAGGTACACAAATGTCAACACCCTCTCACAAAGGCATGAAAAAATTAATTTAAAATTATCATTAGTTTATCATGTGGCATTAATCCATAAGCTTTTTTCAACATTGGTTCAGATTTGCACCCAAAATTCCACCCTTCACTAGGGACTCCTTATGTAGTCCAAAAATGAAGGGAGTAGGCCCAGCCAATTTCGCAAGCAGGTCAAATTCTCAGGTATCTCGTGAGATACCCTCCAAAAAATTTAAGTAAAAGGGGAGAGAGGGAGGGAGAGAGAGAGAGGGACAGAGGCCGCGTGTGAGCAGGTCCTTGAGAGGCTATTTTATATGCGCATGCGGCAGGACCCGTCTCTTTGTCTTTCTCGATGATGGACGTGCAGAGCTTCTAGGACAGGGGTTCCCGTTTTATTGTATGACAGGGGCTCTGGCTGAGGAAAAACAAAGGGCCATTTTCCATCAAAGAGAAAATTGGAAACGTTGACACCTGTTGAACAAGGTAAGGAAGGCAAATGGATGCCAGGTGACGCTTGCAGGCGGTAGAGAAAGTGTAGCAAATGCGACGGAGATGGGGAGGGTTGCTGGAGTAGATGTCAAAGAGCAAAAAGGACAACGTTTATCTGCAGATCGTGGCAGGGCAACGGACGGGATGCTACAGAAGAGGGGAGATGGGGCCGATGGTGGACGCACTGCATCTCTCTCTCTCTCTCTCTCTCTCTCTCTCTCTCTCCGCATATAAGTCGGCATCTCTCTCTGTCTTTGTAGGGGGAACTTACCATCGAGAGCATGAGGTGAGCGTATGTGGGAGAGACGAAGGGCAACACGTGCCATGCGACAGGACGATGGGGAGATGCTCGATCAGTAGAGGTGGGTGCTTTTTTTTTTCTACTGAAGAGGGCAACCGTTTATCGTCGGGCATTCAGATGGGGAAGTTGGTCGGACTAAGAGCTGCACACGTGAAGGGCAGCAGCAATGTCATGCGATGCTTTTGTTTTATGAAAAGGAGCTCATAGGGAGGACATACACATGGACTGGGCGAGGCTGCTCAAGAAGCTTGGACAGGTCCTCTAACATGTGGGAGGGCAGTGCAATCTACCTCCTCCCGGAGTGCAGCATCCTACAGGTGATCGTGATCAGGAGAGGAGGGGGGTAGGTAATGGGCTTTGTGATGTGGTACCACAAGGAGGAGATTACGCAAGGAAGGATCGATGGCGAAAGATGGAGGTGGCGTTGCCGCAGATGGCGACGATCGAGTTGCTGAGGAGCATGGTGGTGGAGTACGGGGGCGGGGTGTACTCAGCACAGGCTGCAACACGTTTATTTACCAGAGCTTGCTGAGCACAAGCGAGGGGTTTATGGCTAAGAATAGCGGGAATCTCGGCGTTAAATTAATTAATGGGTATAGAATGGACCGAGTAGGTGAATGGACCGAAAAGGGAGTAGCTTACTTCAAAACTATTTAATGATAATTCAACCTTGTTTGTAGTTGAATTGACAGGCAAAGTTTCCAACCTTTTTAGTGGTTTCGCTTTCAAGCTATTGCATTTTTAGCATATTTACTTTTGAAATGCTCACATAGTGGTCCCCAAAGAGTTGGTCTAACATTAAGGCTTTGGCCTCTCAACCTATGGGTTGTGGGTTCAAAATCCCCCGTTGGGTCACACTCTAGAGGGACACCTTGTGCTCACCTGGTGTTCACGTTGCTAGGGCTCTTGCCCTTGGACACTCGAGTGCATCCTCCTCTTGGGGTGGGTCACTTGAGGAGGAGGTTCCTAGCTGGTTGCTACGAGTTCTCTCCGTCGTTCTCAGCATGTGGTGCATCAATTAGGTGGCCATGGTGATGCCTACGCGTGGCTCTTGCCCGATGGTACGCGGCTCTTGCCCGACCATGTAACATGGCTAATATTTGGAAGGGATAAGCACCTCCCCTGTGGGCCCTATGGTGTGTCGAAAAAAAAAATGCTCACATAGTGGGACTACATTTAAAAGAAAAAAAAACTCACATGATGTGAATAGATTATATCATAAAAACAAAAAAGAAACGACATGGCTAATATTTGGAAGGGATAAGCACCTCCCCTGTGGGCCCTATGGTGTGTCGAAACAAAAAATGCTCACATAGTGGGACTACATTTAAAAGAAAAAAAAACTCACATGATGTGAATAGATTATATCATAAAAACAAAAAAGAAACGACTACATACAGCCCATGCACACACCGTGCCATGGCCCACCACCCCACCACCCAAATAACAAGGGCTCTTGCCCTTGGACACTCGAGTGCATCCTCCTCCTGGGGTGGGTCACTCGAGGAGGAGGTTCCTAGCTGGTTGCTACGAGTTCTCTTCGTCGTTCCCAGCATGTGGTGCATCAATTAGGTGGCCATGGCGATGCCTACGCGTGGCTCTTGCCCGATGGTACGCGGCCCTTGCCCGACCATGTAACATGGCTAATATTTGGAAGGGATAAGCACCTCCCCTCTGGGCCCTATGGTGTGTCGAAAAAAAAAAATGCTCACATAGTGGGACTACATTTAAAAGAAAAAAAAACTCACATGATGTGAATAGATTATATCATAAAAACAAAAAAGAAACGACTACATACAGCCCATGCACACACCGTGCCATGGCCCACCACCCAAATAACAAAGACATCATCTGTTGGGGCCAAACCGGAGAAACATAGAAAAACAAACCATGTTAAGCTACAATTTTTTTTAAATATTGAGTGAAACTCGGCTTTTAAGAAAACTACGACTTTCAAGGAAGCTGCTCCCTTCATTTTATTAAAATGGAATTAGAGCCGAGTCGTGCCAGTACCAAGGGGGGTAGTGGGAGGATGGAAACGAACCAGGTTGCACCTTAGTTGCAGAGTAAAGGAAGCCCTTTTTTAGGGACGAATGCAGATGACGTGCTCGCTACTGATTGAGAGACGCTACTCTACAAACGAGGATGGGAGACGTCTTCCTGAAATATAGCCTAAACCCCTCATTTCTCCCAGTGCTAGCGGGATTAATTCTGTGCTTCGACTTTCCTGGCTTGTCCCTCGCATTTGCTGAAAGTAGTGTATTCTCTCTCCCCACTCCTCCCACTCTTCCTTGGTGCGACCCGGCTATTAGAACTATGTGACTACTATCAAACGTCATGTCCTTCATTCTATTAATCTCACTAACACATAGGGAGACCTAGCTCTAACCAATGAAAACTCAATTCCTTTTTCGTGGAAGAAACTTTTATGTATAACATTTTTAATAAAAGAACTGTTTTTTTCTTAAAATTCTTGTTGTTATTGTACAATATCTTTTTTTTAAAAGCCATTCGAAGCTTGGCTTTGATAAGTTTTATGGGATTGCACCCACTCACCCACACCCACATGCCTCATGAGTTGAACCATGGTGGGTACGAGTAGAGCCCCTCACATATACCACTAGTACAACTTCCCTAGACCAATGGCCTCACCTCCCTCTCCCCCTCTCTCTCTCTCTCTCTCTTTTTCCTATTAGTGGATCCTCACACGAGGGTTCTACTCCAGCCTCGCGTGCGTCATCAACGCTGCCCAGCTTGCTCAACTCTGACATTTTTGGTAGAGTTGGAGATTACCCGCCTTTAAGAGGAAGACGACGCGAAGGCTTTGCAGTCAATAAAAGACAAATTTGCTTGCCCGCTGCGTACTGTCTGGGGCACCGGGCTGTTTTGGCGCGCATGTGCTCTTCACGAATAGAGAGAGAGAGAGAGAGAGAGAGAGAGAGACGCCACCAAGGCCAGATAGAGTGGAGAAAGTGCGCATGTGCGCTTCACGAAGAGAGAGAGAGAGAGAGACGCCACCAAGTCCAGACAGAGTGGAGAAAGCCAACGTTGCTACAGCTGTGACACTCATCTTGAAGCTCTGTTAGCGCCGCATGCCCTCAGTTAACTCTTGAGCAGCAGGTCTGGAGCTCAAGCCCCGTCGGATAGATCTTCGATGTCTCTCTCTCTCGCTCTCTCTCTCTCTCTCTCTCTCTTCGCAACTGTCAGGAGGGAAAAGAGGGAACAGGAGGATTCTCTCTCTCTCTCTCTCCCCCCGCCAGGCTATGCAACAACAGCGAGCTCCTCGATAGCCTTCCCTTTTGTTTGGTCAAGCATTTCTCCTCACGAAGGTCCCCACCGTCTATCTATTCTATATCTATCTATACTTCTATAATGCGGCTTAAAATTCTTGAAGAAGAAGAGGGGCTCCACTTGTCTTGCACTGGAAAGTTTTGAATCTTTAAAGACAAAACCTTGACTTTTGCTCCTCTGTAAAGCGGACCTTCAGGCTTCACCTCACCTGCGAGTTCTCCGGACGTTGTATGGACTGCACCTTCGTCGACTTTGAGCCTTCGTCGTTGCTACGTCGTCCTGTCTCCTTTTATAACTCCAATGACTTGCAACAGTCTCGTGTTGTGAGTGTGTGTGTGTGTGTGTGAGAGAGAGAGAGAGAGAGAGAGAGAGAGTACGCGACATAGTCAGGCTTCACCTCACCGTCGAGTTCTCCGGACGTTGCACGGATTGCACCTTCACCAACTCTGAGCCTTCGTCGTTGCTATGTCGTCCTACAGTCTCCTTTTATAACTCCAATGACTTGCAATAGTCTCGTGTTGAGAGAGAGAGAGAGAGAGAGAGAGAGAGAGAGAGAGAGAACGTGACATACACGTCAACTCTTGGCTGCCTGGCCGGCTTTGTGTGTGTGTGTGTGTGTGTGTGTGTGTGTGTGTGAGTGAGAGAGAGAGAGAGAGAGAGTCGTCGTATTGAAG
Organism: Adiantum capillus-veneris; assembly: GCF_014529385.1. NCBI lineage: Eukaryota > Viridiplantae > Streptophyta > Polypodiopsida > Polypodiales > Pteridaceae > Adiantum > Adiantum capillus-veneris. Next base: position 22,830,642 of record NC_140955.1, read on the forward strand.
TTGTCTTTGTGTGTGTGTGTGTGTGTGTGTGAGAGAGAGAGAGAGAGAGAGAGAGAGAGAGTCGTCGTACTGAAGTTGTGTCTTTGTGTGCGTGTGTGAGAGAGAGAGAGAGAGAGAGAGAGAGATAGACATGTACGACTGCGTGCTCACAACCTGTGTGTGTAGGAGAGTGAGAGAGAGACAATTGCTGCACCTTCGAGCGCACTCACATTAAGCACCCTCCCGCATCCTGCTAAATCATCACCTTCCTCGCCTGACCTCGGTGGCGTCTCTCTCTTCTTCAGCAGCGTCGTCTTCATTTCTTTAGCATCATCCTCATGCGGCCAGTGTGAGCTGTGCTATTTCTACCCATGGTCCGCATGCTCTCTGCCAAAGGTAATGCAGGTGTTGCTATCATGTCTGTGCTCTCTTGGGTTTGCAATAACTTGAAGGGATAACACCCATGCCAGACTCGGATCAAGTAGAGCTTTGCAGAAACATCATTATAGGGCACTAATCGAGTTCGGCAGGAAGCTGGAGGCATGGGTGCGCAAGTCCGGATCAGCAAGGCAATCTCAGGTGCTTAGTATTCATATTGCAATTGCTCTGCAATATAGAAGATAAGCGTGATATACTAGCTTTCACGAGAGAGAGAGAGAGAGAGAGAGAGAGAGAGAGAGAGCAATGATTGGGGATGGCAGATGAGGTGTAGGCGCCTGCATGCGCATAGCCTGTGTGTGTGTGAGAGAGAGAGAGAGAGAGAGAGAGAGATGCGTATCATTTTTGTGGAAGGTGACAATTAATGTGCGTGATTTATTTGGTAGGGTGGCATGCCTAATGTGGGTGAGGCTTTAGATAAAGCATAGAAATGAGTCCCCCTGGAGACTTCCACTTTTGAAAAGGGAGAAGGGAGTTAAGGGTTGCCCAGGGAAGAGTCGTTAGCATGTGGAGAGAGAGAGAGAGAGAGAGAGAGAGAGAGAGTGACACATTGAAAGTGCTCTTGCAACTGTTTGGATGTCAGTAGTGCATAGAAGACATTGATAGGGAGAGAGAGGGATTGGGAGTCCGTGCTTGAAAAACATTTTTTCCAAAAAAATGAAACACATGGATTTTTAGCAGTAAATTGACTATACTGAATGGTTTTGTCACCTTCAAATATAAAATTTAGAAGTAAATCTCAATCTCAAAATTTGTAGGTGGGATTGCACTAAACCTAGGTTTTTTTAAGCACTACTAGGAGTACGAGTTTTGGGCTACATGGAGCTAGGGTTCAAGCATGGAAGACAAAGTGCGTGTGAGAAAGAAGGGCTTTGAACAAATGGATGAAAAAAAAATGATGCTCAATCGATGTCAACCTTACCTACTGTTCAACCAACAAGTTCCATGACCGATGATCTTTTTGCTCCTTTTCCTCAAGTGTCACCAAATCAAAGTTCAAGTTGAGGGAGGCGATTCTCAGCCTCTTCTGCAGATCAATCTCTGTTTGCAGCTTTCAAGAATGGTACCTTACAAGTTCGGGTTATAGTGGCCCTTCTCTCCTCTTCTTTCTCAAGTGTCAAAATTGCTGCTTGTGTGGGTGGAGTTGTAGTACCCTGCTACAAAAAAGAGCTATAAATCATGATTTTGCCATATGCCCATTTCTCCTCAGATATGCAAAATTTAGGATCAACTCTTGAGGTAATTTTGCTTGCATTATCACCTAGAAAAGTTATGTGTGAGGAGGGCGTTGAGAATTGTAGGGTGTGTGTGTGTGTATAGAGAGGAAAATGTTGTTGGCTCACCACGGGTAGTGGTTATATCTCTCTACACATCAATGAGTTTGGGACTAGCAACTACATTTATGTGCAACAGCTCTGCATAACAAAGAATTGAATGGGAGTCTTTTGATGGCTTACACTGCTTGGGATTCCATCTATCTATAAAACTCTTAGGGTGTGCACATGTGCATATTTTCAAGGTCTAGTTGGTGCAGAATTTGCAAGACCCCACCAGATTTAGACCACTTTCATGAACATTGGCAAAGGCTCCTATCGTTGGTGATGGGGAAGTCAGTGGGAGGCCCTAGCCATTTGTCAAGCTTCAACAACTCATGGGCTACTCATACCAAATTTAGCTTGCTTTAATAAATGTTTGCATACTTTTGGTTGTGTAATGTACCTTTTTGAGGCTACAAGCATTAGCACTTTTGGCTGTTTACCATATGTATCCATCATCGTCATTGTTTTGGCTGTCAACTAGACTAGCATGTGTGTGATCAATAGTTCTTTGGTCCGATTGAGATTCAATAGCTCGGTTGGCATTGGTGCATATGTTTGTGTACTTTTGGTTGCATAACATACCTTTTTGAGGTTGTAAGCATTGCCACTTTTGGCCGTTTATCATCTGTATCATCGTCGTTGTTTTTGCTATTAATTGGGCCTACACGTGCATGATCATTAGTTCTTTGATCCAATTGAGATTCAACAGCCTGAACGGTTAATGACATTAATGCATGTGTTATATATAAGGGAGAGCCATTTTTAGGCGGGCCAAGAGGCACTAGTCGGGAGACACGGGACACGAGTAGCTTGCAGTGGGAGAGTAGCCGTTGTGAGGGTGCCATCAATACCCAGGAGCTTGGAGGGATTGATGGATGGCAAACATGCAAGGCAGCTGAATTGGAATGCGAACAGGCAAGTGGGGAATGCAGTGGCAATCGAGGCGATAAGAGAGAGAATAGGCCATTGCAGTGGCAACAACTGAAGAGAGGAGAGACATTAGGATCCTCTAAATTGACTATTGTAGAGACATTAACTGTGTCATTTGAGGGTCTAACTTGCACATGATGAGAGAAACAGGTTGAAGAGAGTCATCCACTTGGAGACGCAAAAGATTCAATTTGGAGCTTAGTTATGGAGTTTCTAAATGTGTGTCTCCAAGTGTTATACTTCTACCATTGTCAATGATGCATGGAGTAGCATTGTTGCCATTATCACTGTATACTACAACGGCAATGCTGGGGACA